>NW_018251705.1:33900-36463 GCF_001263595.1 Phalaenopsis equestris | reverse complement strand
GGGGATGATGAATAGTGGCGGTTGACTGGTCAAAATCGTGGTTAAAGGTGTTTTTTTGGGATCTCACTATTGGTGGGGTCTTTAGCGCCGTCGGCGCGCTCTATTGAAATTATATCCTAAGTCTCGGGAAAAGTCTGCCGTCGGCAGCGTTGAGGGCACCGTCGGTAGGCTCTATTGATTTGGTTCAATTCCTGAGTTTTTGCAATTTTGATCAATTTCAAGTCTCAACGACATCCGTTCAATAATCATAGACATAATTTTAAGTGATTAAATGATATACTTATCACAAGTAAATTTTCACAACACAAAACATCACAATTATATATAAATTCCAAGAGTTACAATATACGTTGCACAACACACCTAAGTTTGGTATTTTCTCAACCTTAATACATTAATTCAGCGTCGCAATCCAAGCCACAACACTTAAAATGTTGAAAACAAAACATCCTATGCTTAGTCTCAACTATACAGAGATCTAAAAGCATAATTCTAAAGCAAAGAAAATGCAAAGTTCAAATCAAATTACATACATAGACAGATAGGTAGTAATATAAATCTACTATTCTTCAGATTCAGTACTAGATTCTCCTATGAGATCACTCATTGATTGTACATGTACAAAGAGGTTATCAAAGGGTCGGTATGGAAATTCTTCAGTATAATCCTCTTCTATCAATTTCATCCTCCTCATCAGCCGTATCAAACTATCTTCCTTAAGTCCAGAGTGAGAAAAATGTTCTTTCATCCTTGAGTCTAGATAATCAAAGAAATTAGAGATATTATTAATTGCATTCATGAAATTTTCTACCTCCTTCTCCAATTTCTTGACTGTGCGTAGGATCACCAGAGTCTTGTCCGTAACTAAAGGTTGGAGATGCAGTGAATTCTGAGATGATTAATCCACCATAATAGTCATGTCATTTTCATATTCATAGGATGGGAATCTCTCAGTTGGGTCTAAAGGCTTTCAAGGTAGAAGTACATTTTCCCAATTTTCATGGGATACTTGGAATTGACTGCAAAGTAAGAAAATTGTGGAAGGGTGTCCAAGCCCATGAACTATCAGGCCCAAAACAGGCTTCATAATTATTGATCCAATGTCAATCGACAGTCCCATTTGGATGCAGTAATTCAGAATAGCACTTTCTTTAAAAACTTTACCAATCTTCATTGTCGATAACAATTTTGCAGAAATGAAGTGCCAGTGCTTCAAAACGGGATTTAACAGTGTTGTAGAAAAACTAACTTACCCATTTTCTCTCATATTTTCTCTCATTTTACCCATTTTCTCTCATTTCCTAGTCTTCAGTTTCGTCTGTTAAATATTGGTAAATCTCATTCATCTGGTTTCTTGTCCGGACAAAGATAGAATAATGGCAGACAGGAACATTCTTGATCATATATAATTCATTGATCCGTGCAGGAGTAAAAATTATCCATCTACATCGCACATAGACGACTCCCTGGTTAATTCCATGCAAATTTGCATAAAATTCTTTCACCACAAGAACAACCACGGTGGCGGTATTATAACACATCACTTCCCATCTTTGTCGCACATCTTTTCAATTTCCATCGAGGGGTTATTCAGTCCTTGATTTACGAATCCTCGTTTCTTAATTAATCTTTTCTTCCCCAGTACCTTGTTGAAGATTCGCTGCGCTTCCGCTGCGCTTCCGCACTCGCTGCGCTTCCGCACTATTGAACTTTCTCTGGTTGAACACTCACATTCTAGGATTTTCAGGGGAATTAGACACCATAGGAATGAATTTGGTGGAGTTTCACTTCATTTTTGGGGGAAATATGAACTTAGGAATTGAATTTATGAGTTTAAAAGGGGTAACTCCCGCCCAAAAACTGCCATCCAAACTCCGGAAACCGCCATCCCACCGGTCTCGCCATCGGCGACGTCTACGACACCGTCGGTGAGCCTTTAGTATTTATTTTCTTGAACTCTAGGGAAAAAACCACTGTCGGCCTCGTCGATGGTGCTGTCAGCGCCCAAGGAAAAAATTGCACAGTTTTGCTCTAGTCTGAATGCCTTCCAATTTTTCTCGATTGATCAAATTTTTATAATGATTCAAGAGTAAATAACAGTAGTATAGCTCAATACTACCACAAATTAATTATAATTTCAAATAAAAACTACTATAATTGTAAAAAAAAATAAAGATAATTATGGGTTGCCTCCCATAAAGCGCTTGTTTTAATGTCGTTAGCCCGACCTATTCAGGTTTATTCAGGTTGACTGACTATTAAAACCTCTTTAAAATTTGGCATTTTACCATCAAAATATAATTTTACCATCAAAATATCATCAAAATATAATTTTAATTTGTGTCCATTTACTTTAAATCTATTTCCAGTCTTCTGATCTTCAATTTCAACAGCTCCGTAAGTATAAACTTGAGTCACAGTAAAGGGTCCTAACCAATTAGACTTTAATTTCCCAAGGAATAACTTAAGCCTAGTATTGTAAAGCAAAGCTTCTTATCCTAGTTCAAAGTTTTTCTGATTAATCTTCCGATCATGCCATAACTTTAGTTTCTCCTTATAAATT
>NW_018251705.1:32755-33788 GCF_001263595.1 Phalaenopsis equestris | reverse complement strand
ACCCAATATGCTTCTACTGGTAATTCTACTGGTAATTGACAAGTCTTTCCAAAAATCAATCTGTAAGGAGTCATTCCAATAAGAGTTTTATAAGCAGTCTTGTAAGCTAATGCAGTATCCAGTATAGTGGACCAATCTACTCGGGTTTACAGTCTTTTCAAGTATTTGTTTAATCTCTCTATTTGAAACTTCAACTGAATGATAGGCAGTAGAGATTTTTATTAATAAAATTAAATATTTTTAGTTTCCCCTGCCAATCTCTGAATGTATTTATTCATAAAATGTGATCCTCCATCAGTGATAATCATTCTTGGCATTCTGTATCTAGTGAAAATATTTTTCATTAAAAATCTTGAAACACTTTTAGTGTCACAACGTGGTAAAGCTTGTGCTTCAATCCACTTAGAAACATAGTTTACTGTAATTGAAAGGTTTAAATTTGAAGTGATAAATTTACTAGGAAATTCACATAAAGTGAATCAAAATTACTGTCACTAATTTTGAATATTAGGATATTATCAAAACTAAATTATTTAATTATTAGCAAAACTAAAGTGAAAAGTCAAAAAAATAACTACTAAACTACTTAACTATGTTTTTGTGATTAAGCTTTCTTATGTGAAAAAACATCTTTTCCACTAAAATGATATTTTGGTAAAATGAGATGAGATAAATGGTTTTAATATTTATTGTGCCAAATAGGAGCAATTTTAATTCTCTACCCTGATACTGTGTTATAGAAAATCATTAGTTAATCCCACGTTTAGTTCCTAAATCCGTGGCTAGGCTAGGAGGATATTGGCTCCCACTCTAAAACTCCCACTTTCCTTCACCTGAAGGCTAACTCTCACTTTAGTTTTTAAACAGTAAGATCGAATAATGAATTTTTATTTTGTCACCCTAAAAATTTCTAATTCTACACCCAGCAAAGTATATTTCTCTATTTATTTGCACTTAATTTCATGAACGAAATACTCCTTCATGGACTTAAATGTGATTCTCACTTTGTTGTAGAACTCATACTCCATTTCCC
>NW_018251705.1:9714-32741 GCF_001263595.1 Phalaenopsis equestris | reverse complement strand
TTCACCATATCTCAGAGTAGGGAGAAAGATAAAGTAGACTACTTAGGCTTCATGATAAATATATAACAAAACACAAATTTCATATATAAAAGAAAGTTCATACAACACTAATAAATAAACAACACTTATTTGAAACTCTTTCTCAAAGCAAATCCCTTGTAGCCTCTCTTAGGAAATGTAAGAAGAAGAAATCTCTCACTTTTCTCCTTCTCCAACACTCTCAGAGAAGATTTCACACTTAACCTCACCACAAAAACTTTATACACTTAAAGAAAAATCACTAATAGACTCCTGAATGATGGTGGAATGAAGATAGAAAAAGTGTATGAAGGTGAGGTGTGACAAAAAATGAGCAAGGAGGAATGAAGAGGGGCCCTTTTCTGATCAATTTTGTCCCTAAATATATCCTATAGTCGGTTCTCCAATAGGTGCATCCAAAAACCCTTTAAAAGGCATCCAAATTTGTCAAATCTTCTAAAAAAAATCTGCACAGACATAGGCACCGTCAGCGCCGCTTCTGGCGCCATCGGCGCTGAGTAAAATCTATCAGTCGTCTGGAAGTTTGCGCCATCGGCGCTAAGTATTTCTTCAAAAACACCATTTTAACTCCAAATTCCATCCTTTTTGCTTCCTTTTTTGTTTCAAGTCTTAAAAATCAACAACCTACAGAAAAACATAAAAATAGCTTCCATTAAAGCAGAATATCACTAAAACTTAGTATAAACATGGGTCTAAAAATGCATATATTTTTTGTGTATCAAAATCTCTCAAACTTACATGTTACTTGTCCTCAAGCAACTCCTCAACTACATAAAATATGACTTATGGTAAAGAATTTAACTTCTAGATTTCCATATTTTAGTCTACTAAACATAATAACATAACTTAAGAAAAATTTAAAACAACTCTAGTTAATATTAAAGGTATAAAAATATGTAGCAATCAAGTCCAAGATTTCTAATTCTCTATTCTTTTCAAGAAAGACTGTAAATTATCATATTACAGTCACTTAAGATATTCATATGAAAAAGAATTTCATAAAAATTTACTAGTAAATAAACTAATACTCAAATAAAAGTTTAGAAAATGTAGTTAAGTCTTCTACCTTAAGTTGATTCAAGTGAAGCCAATTTTTAATTAGGCATCTCCTAAAGCGCCTCCTCACATCTCTTTTTTTTTTTTCTTTTCAGGATCATTTTCAATCTTTTTTCTTTTCTTTTCTTTTTCTTTTCTATGTGAGGATTACTATATCTGGATAGCCTTTAATGATTTTGAACTTCACTATCCTCCTCTTAAAGCTAGAAACTTTTCACATTCCTACATTTAAAAAATTTATATTAGTTCAAAGATTTCATAAAGTTTAATTCTTTTCTTTTAACATGAATCTCTAATATTTCTAATACTTCAAAAATACTTCAAAAATACAAATTGTTCAAAAATACAAATTGCTTTTACTTAAAATAGAAAAACATAGTCTTATTCTCTTATAATGTTTGAATTATTAAAAAATTTGGTAATGGTAAAGCATGGTATGGACATTTTCTAAGAAGATCTTTAAATCTTTCTCAAGCTTCATATATCGACTCCCCTTCAAACAGACAAAAAGATGTAATCTCATTTCTAAGCTTAGCAGTTTTTGAGGGTGGAAAATATTTAGCCAAGAATTTTTGTGATAGTTCTCCCCAAGTTCTGATAGATCCAGGTGCTAATGAATTTAAAGAAGCTTTGACTTCATCTCTTAATTGAAAAGGAAAAATTCTAAGCCTAACAACATCGTTAGACACTCAGTCATATTTAAAAGTAGCACAATTTTCAAGAAAACTAGCAAGATGTAAGTTGGGATCTTTAATAGGTGTTCTCCAAACTGATTTTTTTTGTACCATTTGGATAATAGTAGATTTAAGCTCAAATGAGTTAGCGAAAACCTCAGGATTTTGAATAGTCAAGTAAAGTTCATCTGCTGTCGGATTATCATAATCTTTTAAAGATCTCTGTCAATTTTTATTTATTTGATTAACCAAGTTACTCACCATTTTGTTTAAATTTTTAATTTCTTTTCGTTGTTTTCAAATTTTTCTTATAGTACATTTTAATTCTGAATTGTAAGGTACTAAACCTTCAGATCCAATATTTCGCATAAACAAATAAAATAAGAAAAGAAACATTTCTTAAAAATACTCTTAAATATATAGTTATTTATTTTTTGATTTTCTAATTTTTTTTTGAAATTTTGCATTTTGTATATTTTTATCTGTAAATTTCCAAATTTATAAAATCTATATAATTTACTGTTACCTTCCCTGACAACGGTGCCAAAAACTTGATCTCGGTGAAAATATAGTTGTGTAAAAATATTTATTTGTGAATTATTGTCAGATAAAAATTTGAGAAAGGTTCAATTTTTCATATGCTTTTAATGCCTATATTTGGAGATTTTCAATGATATTACACTTTAAAGGAAGGAATTTTGCATATTATTGGTTTTAGGGACACGAAATGGAGCTTTGGAGGAAAAGAAAAAAAATCGGTGTAATTTGGAGCAAAAACGAGCAAGAAAAAAAATTATCCTAGCACATTTCGATATGTCTTTCTATGCTTAATATCTTCTACACTTCTCACAAATTTTTAAATAAAATTATACCTTAAAAGAAGGTTTTTTTTATAATTATTTTGTAGGTCTATCTGTTAGGAACACAACGCAACCAAAATGGGGTGAAACAGAGCTAAAACGGAGGCAAACAAAGCAAAATGGTGGAGTTGCACAGGGTGGGCACCGACGACTCCAGAACTGGCATTGACAGTGCTAGAGTGTAGAAAATGACGCTAAAAATGTGCCGACAGCACCCAAAATGGTACCGAAAGCACTTGAGATGGTTTGGACGTGATGTTGGTCGAATTTCTAGAAGATTCAATGTATTTGGACGCTTTTTGGAAGGTTGCTTGAGGTATCTCTTGGGAAATTCTTCCCTACACTATAATAGAGTGCTTTTATGTCAATAAAAAGTGGCGTGTGTGATGTGTGTGAGTGGAAAAATGTGGAGAAAGTTTAGAGATTTTAGAATAGGAGTAGAAATGTAGATTTCTACCTTTTTGGAGAGACTGGTGAGGGGATTTTGAGAGACTCTGTAAGGAAATGTTCTGGCATTGCATGAATCAGTGTAAGTCTTTGTGGGAGAGATTTTTATCTTTCTTTCAAGGGAAAAAGCTGAGTATTGTGTTATTCATTATTTTATGATTTCATAAACACTTTTCTAGTGGATTTGCTTTGATGTAATGAAGTTTTTTGTTGTGTTTTCTTTTTTTTTGTTGTGAGTTTTTTGTTGTGTTTTCTTTGTGCTTTGTGATATGTTTCTCTTACTCTTTTATCTTTTTTGGAAATAGTGGCATGAGAAGATTATGCCATTTTATTACTTTTAATTTTCTTTTACAATGAGTAGGATTCATGTTTAGGATATTGGGATGCATTCTAGAAGAAGTCTTAATTATAAATTGTGATGGTTTTTCAACTCCGCTTTTAACTTACTTTTCGATCTGCCCAATTGAGTTGTTAAAATATGTTTTAGAACATGTGATCCAAGGAATGGAGTATGAGTTCTACAATAGAGTGAGAATCATATTTAAGTTCATTAAGGAGCATTTTGTTCATGGGATTAAATGCAAATAAATAGGAAAATATACTTTGTTGGGTGTAGAATTGGAGATTTCTAGGGTGACAGACTAAAAATCCCCAATTTGATCTTAGTGTTTAAAAACTAAAGCAAGAGTTAGCCTTCATGGAAGGAAAGTGGGAGCCAGTATCCTCCTACCCTAGCCACGGATCTAAGGACTAAATTTAAGATTAGCCAATGATTCTCTATAACACTGAATAAGTGTAGTGAATTAAAATTGCTCCTACTTGGCACATACAATATTTAATGTATCTCATTCTTTTACATTATCCAATTAGCTACACAGTAATAGTAGTTCTTAACATCTTTAAATTCTTTAAACCAACTCATCCAAAAAGAGTTATCTTTAGAATTAATACTTACATTTAGGAATAGTTACTATCCTTACATTTAACATTCGCATTTTGGAGTAGTTGCTAGATAAAATACTATTTGAATCGACATTCCAAACTATAGACTAATACTAGTAGACTGAAATTTAACTAAGGACATCTTTCCTAGCTTCCTTGTAGGATCAATATTCAGGGCTTAATAAAAAAGTCTTATATTACTTGAAGAGATACGTTCACTTGCGTAGAACCCATAGTGTGTGAAGTATTTTCTATATTTTATAACATTTCAATTTTCATATTAGCCGCTAAATATAAATTAGGTCAAGTTTTTTGCCATCTTTTGAAAGGTAAATTACCACATAATTACAAGTTAGGTCAAGTTGTAAGCACCGTCTCAGGGGAATTGAATTGACATAAAACACGCACAAAAATAACTATAAATTGGTTTTGTTGTAGTCTAGTTGGTTAGGATACTCGGCTCTCACCCGAGAGACCCGGGTTCATGTCCCCACAACGGAACCATTTTTCAATTTTTAATTTCTTTTCAATTTTCTCCAAAGTCTTTTTAGTGTTTTTAAACACAAATTTTTATCTAACAATAATTCTCAAACAAACATTTTCACAAACTATCATTTTCACATACAATAAAAAACTAACTTTTATATATGAAAATACACTTTTTACAAATACATTTTTCTGATCACACTTTTACACTCATATAACAAAGTAAATCATAAATCAACGTCAAAATCAAGCCATAACACTAAACACTGACACAAAAATATACACTCAATCAAAGTTCATAATTCTAAAGCAAAGTAAACTAAATCAAATCCACACAATTACATTAAATACATAAATATTTTAAACTAGTAGAGATTAAATTCTTCAATTTGCCTCATCTTCAGTACTTTCTCGTCCTCTGAAATCTCCCACAAACTGGTAATGAACGTACAGATTGTAGAATGGTCGGTACGGGTATTGATCAGTTGAATTTTCTTTGATCCATCCTTTTTCCTTAAACATTCGCAATAATCCTGCTTCAATTCTTCTAGTATGACCAAAATTCTCCTTCATCCTCCAATCTAGGTGATTGAAAAGGTACTTAAGATCTCCTGTTGCATTCGTAATACTCTGAAGTTCTCTTTCAATTTTCTTCAATTTCTTTTCCAAAGCAAGTAAACTTCCAACTTTTGGTGGCATCAATGAAGTTGAAACATGTGACGAATGATCCAAAACAACATCTAATGCTTCATTCCCATTCCCAACATAATAATCATCAATAGGAACCATGGGCTCCCAAGGTAATAAAACTATTTCCCAACTTTCATATGAAAATTCAAATTGAATATAAAGTAGGAAAACTGTAGAAGGATTCCCAAGTCCCTAAATTAGCCCATTCATAATAATACCAATAATAGATTTAAAAATGATAGATCCTATATCAATGTGTTTTTCCATTCAAATGTAATACTTTAAAATAACACTTTCTTTGGTGACTCTACTAATCTTCATGGTAGGGCTTTCTTTGGTGACTCTACTAATCTTCATGGTAGGGAGTAATTTTGAAGAAATGAAGAAATGTCACTGCTTCGATATTGGATTAAGTGATGAAGCACAAAAACTAACATGTCCCTCATCTCGCACTTCGCAAATATCACTTTCATCCGTCAGAAAATTATAGACATCTTGCATCAAATCTCTGGTAGGGATAAAATTTGTATAATGACAGATTGGAATGTTTTCTATCATATACAACTCGTTAATTTGTGCCGGAGTAAATGGTACAACATTACATTTTATGTAGACTACTCTTTGGGTAATTCCATGCAAGCTAGCATAGAATTTATTCACCACTGGTACAACAACTGCAGCGACAGTGTAGCATAGAACTTCCCATCATCTTTGTATAATGAGTTTATCAATCGGTGAACTTGGATTAATCAATCCATGATTGATAAAGCCTCATTCCTTGATCAATCTATTTTTCGTAATAATTTTGTCCTATAAACTCTACGCGTCAAAACTGATAAACTTTCTTCTATTAAATCCTCCATACCTGGAAGTATTTCTGGAATTGAAAGCCATGGAATTCAAAAATATGAAGTTTCTAGTCATCCAAGGTAGTTTTTAGGACTTGGAAAACACCTCCTGGTAGCTATTTTAGAGTGAAATCCTGCCAAAGTCTGTCAAATTTTGTCTGATGGAGTCAAACTGCTATCGGCGCCATCGGCGCTACGGTCAAGTTTGCGGGTACAGCAGTCGCCCATGCTGGCGCTGTCGGCGCCAGAGGCCAAAATTGTGAATTTTCATTTTTTTCTTCAATTTGATTCCAAATTTTCCTCCAATACTAATAATTGTCTTAATTTATGTTATATAACATTGAGTAGAATTACTATTATATATATATAAGTTTCCTCCCATGAAGCGCTTGGTTTAACATCGTTAGTCCGACGTACCATCTGTTTAGTTGGGTTGACTTAACATTAAAACTTCTTTAAATTGTGGTATGTGCCCTTCATAGTAATGTTTCAATCGATGTTCATTAACTTTAAATATCTTTCCAGTGTTATGATCTTTAATAATAACATTTCCATAATGATAGACTTTAATAACTTTAAATGGTCCTAACCATCTGGATTTTAGTTTTTTTGGGAATAATCTCAATCTTGTAACTTCTTGTCCAGGTTCAAACTTTTTATTAATAATCTTCCGTTCATGCCATATTTTCATTTTTTCATTATAAATTTTTCCATTATCATATGCTTCATTTCTAATCTTCTCAAGTTCATTGATCTGCAATAATCTTTTCTCACCAGCATCTTTTAGATTAAAATTAAATTTCTTAATAGCCTAAAATACTTTATGTTCCAATTCTAATGGTAAGTGACATGTTTTTAAAAAAATAAGTCTTTATAAGGACATTCCTATATGAGTCTTATAAGCAGTTCTATATGCCAAAAATGCAGTATCTTATCTAGCAGACCAATCCAATTTATAGGGATTTACAACTTTTTATAAAATTCATTTAATTTCATGATTTGATATCTCTGCTAGACCGCTAGTTCGTGGATGACAAGCAGTAGAGAATCTATGCATAATATCATATTTCTTAATCAATTTTTTGATTATCTTATTTCTAAAATGAGATCCTCTATCAGTAATAATTACTCTCTACATTCCATATCTTGTAAAAATATTTTTTATTAAAAATTTAGAAACACTCCAAGCATCACATGTGGGTACAATAATAGCTTTAATCCATTTGTCCATATAATCAACAACAAGTAATATATATAAATGTTCAAATGATGGCATATATGGTCCCATAAAATCTAATCCCCATACATCAAAATTTCAACTGCTAATGTGTAATTTAGAGGCATTTCATTTCTTCTAGAAATATTTCCTACTCGTTGACATCGATTGGATGTTTTGATATATTCATTAACGTCTCTAAAAAGAGTAGGCCAATAAAATCCAACTTGCAAAATATTATATGCAGTTCTATTTATTCCCAAATGTCCTCCAAATTCAGAATCATGACATTTTTATATTATCTGTTGAGTTTCCTCATAAGGCACACATCTTCTAATAATTAGATCTGACATTTTTTATATAAATATGGGTCATCCCAAAAATAAAATTTTGTATCATATATAAATTTCTTTAATTGTGGGATTTTGATATAAGGTGGTAATATATCACTTACAATATAATTTACTATATCGACATACCATGGTACATTCATTTCATCAGTACTATATAATTGTTCATCAGAGAAATTTTCTAAAATTTCATTTGCAAAATTATTTAATATTTCTCTTTCTAATCTAGACAAATGATCAGCTATTTTACTATCATTTCCCTTTCTATCAACTACGGTAAAATCAAACTCTTGCAATAGAAGTATCTATGTAATTAATCTTGGTTTAACATCCTTCTTTTGCATCAAGTATTTAATAACATAATGATATGTATGCACTATACATTTAGTTCCAATTAAGTAAGGTCTAAATTTATCAAAGGCATAAACAATAGCTAATAAATCTCTTTTAGTAGTAGTGTAGTTAATTTGAGCATCATTTAGACTTTACTAGCATAATATATTATTTTAAAAACTTTGTTGTGCTTTTGTCCTAAAATAGCCCCAATATCGTAATCACTAGCATCATACATTTTTTCAAATGATTTTTCCTAATCAGGCGGAATTATTATAGGTGCAATGATTAATCTTTCTTTCAATAATTCAAATGCTTTTATGCATTCCTTGTTAAAATCAAATTTTGTATCTTTTTCTAAAAGTTGACATAATGCTTTGTTATTTTCAAAAAAAAAATTATGTAGTGCCTGTAAAAACCAATATGTCCTAGAAAACTTCTTACCCCTTTAACATCAGGAGGAGGTGGTAATTTTTTAATAACTTGAATTTTTGCAGGATCTACTTCCATGCCATTTTCAGAAATTTTATGCCCAAGTACAATACCTCCTGCAAACATAAATCGACATTTTTCCCAATTTAGTACTAGGTTGATTCTTTCACACACTTCTAAAACTTTTTCTAAATTATTTAAACATAATTCAAATGAAGTTATGAATACAGAAAAATCATCCATAAACACTTCAATTACATGTTCAATAAAATTACTAAAAATTGACATCATACATCTTTGAAATGTTGCAGGTGCATTGCATAGTCCAAAAGGCATTCTACGAAAAAAAAAAAATGTTCCATATGGGCTTGTGAATATTGTTTTCTCTTGATCCTCTAGAGCAATTGGAATTTGATGATAACCGACATATCCATCTAAAAAGCAATAATATTTATTTCCAGCCAACCTATCAAAAATTTGGTCTAGAAAGAAAGTGATCTTTTAGATCTTTTATGGTGGCCATATTTAATTTTTTATAGTCAATACAAATTCACAAACTAGTAACTTATCATATTGGAATTAATTTATTTTTCTCATTTTCTTCAAAGGTCACTCCTCCTTCTTCGGAACACAGTGAATTGAACTTACCTAAGCACTATCTGAAATAAAATATATAATTCCAACATCTAGTCCTTTAAAAATTTCTTTTTTAACAACTTCTTTCATTATTGGGTTTAATCTCCTCTGAAGATCAGCTTTAGGTTTGTATTGTTCATCTAATAGTATTCTGTGCATACAAATAGAAGGACTAATTCCTTTAATATCTACTAAAGTCCATCCAAAAGCCTTTTTTATATCTTTTCAACATTTCTATTAATTTTTGTGCTTGAATTTTACTTAACTCAGAAGATACAATCATAGGCAATGTAGATGACTTTCGTAAAAATACATATTTTAAATGAGAAGGTAATATCTTCAGTTCAGGTGGTTTAGTACTTGAAGGAATAAGATGTTTGCTATCGTTTTCCAGCAAGTCAAAAGTTTCAAATTTCTCCTAAATATAATCTAAATCCTCTTCTTTTTTTTATCCTTATTTTTAAAAAAATCTCCTTGTTTTAATTTGTCTTCAGACTCATTCTTAAATTGCTCATTACTCAGATAATCAGTTACTTCCATCCTGAAACATTCATTGTCTTTTTCTATTTTAGGATATTTCATAGCTTTTGCTATATTAAATGTTACTTCTTGATCATTAAATCTCATTATTAATTCTCCTTTTTTCACATCTATCACAGCTCTCCCTTTTGCAAGAAATGGTCTCCCAAAAAATAATAGAAATCTCTTTATTTTCCTTCATATCTAATACTATAAAGTTTAGAGGGAAAATAAATTTATCCACTTTTACTAATACATCTTTTATAAGTCTTTTCGGATAGAGTTCATCGGGGCTGAGATAACTAGCTCTTACCTGACTGACTGCTTGCTTATCCGCATCGGGAAAAAAAGAGTAAAAAAAGGCATCGGGAAAAAAAGAGTACCTAGTACCACTTTCCTCACTGTCTGTTTCGTCGTTGATTCGTTCCTAAACTGCTAGAATTTCTTTCTTTACCACAAAGTCAGGCGCGGAGCGGCGCTAGAGCCACTACATTTGTTCGTGACGCTCAATCTCTAGTCGAAGAGAATGCCTTAGATGAACTGCATAGGGATATCTTCTTAAGGGATGAGCAAATTAGCCAACTAGAGAAAAGGGTGGAAGAGATGGTCGCAGCCATGACCACCATGACAACAGTTAAAGGACAATCTCAACCCCCACAGTTAGCCTCTCCAGAAGTTAACCAACCAGAGATGATACATATCATAAATGAAAGGAGAGATGTTGCCTCAACAAACAGGGATGAGCAACCAAAGAAGGATTCTCCATCAAGCGCTTAGCCAAGAAAGGAATTTAAGCGGATGGTAGAACATGTTCGGGAGGCCTTAACCCAATCTAAGGGTGGTGTATTGGTTTTCAGGGGTAGAGCTTACCCGGAGGAGTTCGATGTCGTACCCTACCCTAAGGGTTTTGTGTCACCGAACTTTACAATATTCAACGGGACTGGAAATCCCAGGCAACACATAACACATTTTCGAGCCAGTTGTGGTAATACTGGAGGTAACAAAGCTTTACTTTTCCGTCAGTTTGTCAGCAGCTTGTCAGGAATCACTTTTGATTGGTACGCCGAGTTACCCAACAAATCAATTAAGACATTCACCGAGCTAGAACAATTGTTCGTGAAAAGATTTGCTGGAGCACAACATCACATCTCTATTGGAGATCTCATAATGTAAAAGTAGAAACCCAATGAGACCTTAGTGGATTATTTTTTTTTTAGGTGGAGAAACCTTAGCATGAAATGCGAACCTCAGGTCTAGGAACATTGCGTGATTGAAATCTTACTCAAGAGCATTCATGGGCTAGTAGCTTTCATGCTCAAGGGACTCACCATGAAATCCTTCGAGAAGCTACTCAACAAGGCTAACAGCCTTCAAGAAGAAGTCAAACATATGGATTCTCATGAAAAATTCAAGGCAACCATAATATTTGAAAAGAGGTCAGGAACAGTGACAACTATCGATAATGGAAAGCAATCAATGATGATACATGCAGAAAATCCTCATTAATCATTGTCACAACATGCTAAAAAATAGACACAACAATACAGCAAATCTATCCAGTGATCGCCTCAGGGAGGATCACACCGAGAAAAAAATAAAAGAATATCTTTGGCAGAATGACAGAAAGTAGTGTATTCCTTCAAAGATGAAGCCATATCTAAGATGTTCAGAAGTTTGATGAAGAAGCCTGAGTTCAGATTACCAAATCCAAAGAAACCCGAAGAGCTCGATAAGAAGGATCAACCAAATTATTGCCCGTATCACTCATTGCTTAGACACACCATAGAAGAATGTTTTATCTTCAAGGATTGGCTTGAGAAAATCTTAAAGAAGCAAATATAACGATCCCGAAAGAATATTTAAAAGAACCTGATAAAGGTTCCATAAATATGATTTTGGTTAAGTCAATCTCTCTGATTGACCCATATACTGGAAAATATGGATGGAGTACAGTTTGGAGCAAATCATCGAAGAAAATACTGAACTAGATCTAGTTTGCTTAAAAAAAAACTCCTATTCAGAGTCTTCCATCTACCAAATCCGAGATGAAGATTTTGCCAAAAGATCTATCATCATCGAAGAAAAAGAAGAATAACTCCACCACAAAGATTGATAGCACAGAGGGTAGGATAGGGGCTACCTATGCCAGATTAGTTGTCTCGGATTCGGGAAAGAAAATCCTCGAACCCCTGACCTTGTATGATTATCTTTTTGTCCCTCCGAGGTCTTATGAATATAATGATTACAATTTGGACTACATTTTAACTGTTTTTGGTGATAACATAACTGATTTTGACCAATCTAGCCTTGATCTCAATTCCAAAAATGATCCTCAAATTGTACTTTAGTCTGATGAACTCGCTAACAAGACTTAAGAAGACAACGACAGTACTGCCTACGATAGCGCCGGAAGTGAAGAACCAATCCTCAAGTGGCATGGTGCATCACTTGCCATCGACTTAGATCTTTCCGACAAAGAAGAAACATCAAAAGATTTGCAATGATATCTCAAGAATAGCAAATCACAGAAGTGAACTTAAGGAGCGGGAGAGTGTTACCATCGAAAACAGCTTCAGGGTATAAAGGAAAACAAATAATAACTTGAGAAGAGATACATCCACCTCTGCCAGTGGAAGAACCACATAACCAAGAGAAAATTGGAGGATCATACACTATGGATTACAACGTGCTTGCTCATCTTAGGAAGTTGCCGGCCAAACTAATTATCTATGACGCTCTAATCCTGTCAAAGGAGAAGAGAGAGTCTCTAGTTACAGCTTTGCTTGACTTAGAGATTTGCTTAGCCCAGTTGGCCAGCACATCCTCTGATTAAGTTTTCCCATTGAAAGAATAGTCTGGGGTAACTTTCATAGATGAAGATTTGCTGCTTGGTACCGCCGACCATAACCGACCGCTCTATATCTCCGTTAACATCAACAGATTTGTGTTGTCCAGAGTTTTAGTAGATCCTGGAGCATTACTCAACTTGATGAGCCTATGGACATTGAAGCTCAGGAGCTTATAATCGATAAAATGATGCTACGAGGATTCAACCAAAAGGGAGAAAGAGCCCTCGGATCATTTACATTACTTATGAAAATTTGAGAACTAGTAACAACTGCTAAATTCAATATCATCAATGCCTAGACCTCTTTCAATGCTCTATTGGGTCGACCATGGATTCATGAACACAACATGGTTCCATTGTCTCTACACCAATGCATTAAGTACTACAAGGAAGGCAAGAACATTGCATCAAGGGAGATCTACAACCATTTTCAGTTCGTGAAGTTGACATTCATGAAGATGTCGCCTACTACGCGCCTCCAAGGAAAACTTTCTCTCGTGAAAATGTGATAAGTAAAAGTGAAGATTCAAAATAATTACAAAGAGTAAGCCATTCAACTCCCCTTCATCGATCTTACACCACTCATTTACAACAAATTGATGGGGGTTCTTTTAGTTTGAGCACCTGAGGTCGAGGTTGGGGACGTGAAAGAGCAAGAACCAATTTAATTGCTGAACGGACTAGGCCGACCATCTACATTAGTGATGAAGATAGTTCTGAAGATGAAATAATAATGACAAAACAGAAGAAACAATCGTACGAGATATCCTTAGAGGATACTGAGCAAAACAAATATGAGACAATGTATGATTGGATAAACCACTATGTGAACACCATGACCCTTACTCTGATTCTCCCTCAAAAGGTCAAGAGTTTAAAGGCCAAGGAAGTCTGTAGCGCTGGTTCAAAGCTGATCAAGTTTTATCGTGCTTCTAATTCTGCTAATTCTGAAAATCATGTAAATTTGGATGAGAATCCTAATGAATTAATGAAATTTCCTTTTGGTTACCTTTCGTCTTATGTACAAAAGTTAATTCAACAGGGACATTTGCCAAAACAAATGCCAAAAGATAAACTACATCTTTTTGAAAAATTATTGGATTTCAAAAGTCGAACTCCTAAATTCAAAGAGGGTCTCAAATTTGCTATAGAAGAGGACTTCCTCGATATAGAGGACTGCCTCGATATAGAGGATGACTCTACTGATTAGCTAATAGAAGATGCTCTGCCAGAATTTGAAGAAGAAATGAAGTCAATCGTCGATGAACTGAAGGAAATTAAGCTCAGGATGGAAGAGAAGCCCCGACCTACATTTATAAGTTCTCAACACAACGATGAAGAATCCTTAAAGTTGATTAAACTATTAGCGGAATTCAAAGACTGCTTTGCATGGAGTTATGATGAAATTCTAGAATTGTCAGTAGAGTTCGCAGTTCATAAGCTCGAGGTGGACAAAAATATGACTCTTGGAAGAGAAGCCCCGACCTACATTTATAAGTTCTCAACACAACGATGAAGAATCCTTAAAGTTGATTAAACTATTAGCGGAATTCAAAGACTGCTTTGCATGGAGTTATGATGAAATTCTAGAATTGTCAGTAGAGTTCGCAGTTCATAAGCTCGAGGTGGACAAAAATATGACTCTAGTAAAACAAGCCCCAAGAAGAATGCGCCTCGAAATAGAGCAACAAGACATTATCAAGGTGAAGAAGTTAATAGATGCCAGCTTTGTAAAAGAAGAACAGTACCCCACATAGTGAGCTAACATTGTACCTGTTAAAAATAATAATGAACAAATACGTGTTTGTGTCGACTTCAGGGATTTGAACAAAGCATGCCCATAAGATGAGTTTCCATTACCGATACCAGAAATGACGGTTGATATCGCTTCTACACATGAAATTTTCTCCTTCATGGACGGGTCATTGAGGTACAATCAAATCAAGATGGCTCCATAAGATGCAACACTTACAGCCTTCAGGACACTTATCAGTATTTTCTGCTATAAAGTGATGCCATTTGGATTGAAGAACACAGGAGCAACATACCAACGAGCTATGACAAAGATTTTTGATGAGCACATTCACAATCAAGTGGAAAAATAGACCATTTGTATGATTTGAGGATGGTGTTCGAATGGTTATGACAATATGACTTTAAAATGAATCCCTTAAAGTGCGCCTTTGGCATTACCTTCAAGAAATTTATAGGATTCATTGTCTGTCATCGGGGAATTGAGATCGACCCGGATAAGATTAAAGCTATCTTGGAAATGTCTCCACCGAACACCTTGAAACAGGTACGTTCTTTCCAAGGGAAGTTGGAATATCCAAGACGCTTTATTTTTAATCTCTCAGGTAGTTATCAGCCCTTCTTTTGGCCTTTCTTGGCATTAATTAAAAAGGACGCCAAATTTATTTGAGAAGAGAAATGCCAGCGGGCCTTTGAGGACATCAAGATCGTTAAACAATGTTTAATGACACCTCTTATTTTGGCAGCCCCTATCCTAGGAAAACCCTTAATACTTTATAACACGACCTTAGATGACTCCCTTGGAGCCCTCTTAGCCCAAGTCAATGACAAGGGTAAGGAAAACGCACTCTACAACTTGAGTCCTCCTCTAATACTGACGAAAGTAAGGTATCCACCAATCGAGAAACATTGTCTAGCTTTGATTTTTGTCACCCAAAAGCTTAGACATTACATGATTTCTCATAAAATTAACCTAATTTCAAAAGGTAATCCATTTCAATATTTGATGACCCGACCAACACTTTCCAGACGTCTAACAAGATGGTCAATGATTTTATTTCAAATATAGCTTTTGTTCCCCTCTGTTCTATTAAGGGATAGATTTTAGCAGACGTTCTCGCTGCACACCCACTTTCAATTGGGTCCCCTCTTAATGATGAGTTACCAGATGAATAATTATTACAAATGGAATTCTCTAGTGTGCAACGCTGGGAGATGTACTTTAACAGACCTTCGTCAACCAGAAAAGATAAAGGATTCCGTATGGTTATACCAGGAAAAACCCAGGTAAAGCAGGAATTGGTTTGGTTTTTATCACACCAGATAAGGGTCTGTTGAGGTTCTCCTATCACCTGATAGAGCCATGTACCAACAACAAAGCAGAATATGAAGCCTTAATTACCGGGTTGGAGTTGGCAATCTCGATGGATATAGCAGATATTGTCGTCTATGGCGACTCACAACTCTTCATTCAATAAGTCACCGAACGATACAAGATTTTGAAACCATGGTTAGCATAATACCATCAGTACACAATGAATCTACTTGAGCAAATTTCCAATGTAACTTTCTACTAGATTCTTAGGGGAGATAATGCCCATGCTGACGCTTTAGCAAAACTTGCTAAGGAGCTGGCATGCCCCCCAGAATATTCTATTGACATTAAAGTACAACGAAGGCATGTTTTATCTTAAGTTGACCTTGATAATATACACAAGCTTGGAAACAAAAAAGAAATGATGGTTGTTGTTTTCCTGATAACAATGAAGATTGGCATAAGCCATTAATAGAATATTTACATAATGAAAAGTTTTTGGAGGACAAGTCAACAGCACACCACATCACAAAAAGGGCTATGTCATACGCCTTAATGGGTGATGTCCTCTATAAAAGATTGTTTGATCAGATGTGGCTACGATGCCTAAGCAGAGCTGAAGCACAAAGTATTGTCAGAGAAGTACACGCAAGATTGTGTGGCACTCCCCAGTTAGGGCCGAAGATGAAAATGAAGATCAAGAGACTCGGATATGATTGACCAGCAATAATGTTTCATTGCATGGATATAGCCAGAAGATTTCTCCAGTGCCAAGTTCATGGGGTGGGCTTGCACCAACCTCCGAATGTGCTACACCCAACAGTCGCCTTATCGCCATTAGAGTGTTGGGGCACGAACATAATAGGTCCTATAGACTCTCTGTCTTCAAAAGGACACAAATTCATACTTGCCTCTATAGATTATTTTTCCAAATGGGCAGAGGTAGTTCCTTTACAAGAGATTACAACACAGCACGTCCTTCAATTCTTCAAAAGCCAAATCATTTGTCGTTCAGAGTTCCATGCAGAATAATCTTTGACAATGGGACAGCTTTTAGAAGCACCAAAATCAACAATTTCGTTAAACAACATGGGATAGACTGGAGATACTCTACAATTTACTATCAAAGGGAAAATGGCCTGGTCGAGGCTTTCAACAAGACATTGGTAGAAATTTTGAAGAAAATACTGGATGAATAAAAGAGATTGGTATAACAAATTGCTAGAAGTTTTGTGGGCCCACCGAATGACGTTCAGGACCCCACTCAGTGTATACCCTACATGCTCGTGTATGGGTCTGAGGTCGTACTACCATTAGAAGTTCAGACGCCATCTCTCAGAGTTGTTGTCGCCAATCAACTGACAACAGAAGAAAGTGCAAAACTCAGACTCAAGGAACTAGAGATTCTTGAAGGAAAATGACTAGAAGCACAACAATATTTGGAGTTTTATTAAGCGAAGATGGTACAAGCTCATGACAAATTGGTCCTCCCAAAGACATTCAAAATTGGTGATTTTGTACTCATGCTCAAAAGGCTTATTCTTGCACACCGCAAGATAGGTGGAAAATTCGAGCCAACTTGGGAGGGAACTTTTGTCATGGAAAAGGTCTAAACAGGAGGAGCATACAGCTAGTAAATTTCTGGAATGAAAGACCCAAGCTGTGTCGGCATTATATTTTTTGGTTGGAGTTTCCCGTTGGAAGATGTCGACTGCCAGAATCGGAATCCCGTTGCCCGCTTCGGAAGAACATTTTAATTTACATATATATTTATATATATTTTAGAGAAATATGAAATCAAACTGACCCCATACTTTTCACAGCTTATATGAAAGTGCACTATACCTCAAACCCTATATTTACCTTGAAGAATAAACGCAAGACCTGAGGATGAGGCTCGATCAAATAAACTAAGAAATATATGACATTGGTTTGGTCTGTGAATCCATTTTATTTGCCGATAAATTCTCCTATTTAATATAAAGAATTAAATAGAGTTTATATTAACCTAGGTTCAGACAAGCTTCCTATAAGGGCAAACCCCTATAGTTAATTACATCTTACATAACCAAAGTCACCTAAGAAAACTCTCGATAAAAATCAGGAAATGTTATCTTCAAAGAGGTAAAAAGGATATGACTTTTCAGTGGAATTAGACAAAGCAGTTTGAAATGAGAATGACTTAAATTAGGAATATTTTATTGTAAAATCCAAAGGAGGAAGAACTAGGGGATGTCTTAGATCTAGAGGAGAACATCAGTGACTTCCCAGTATATCCTATTGTTTGGCTTCTACTTTAAGGAAAAATTATTTGAGTGTTTCATCCTGTCAGTTTTGTTATTTAAGGCTTACATTCATGTGAAACGATCACACAAATAGCCTAAAAGACGTGAAAATAGCCTAAATCACACAAATAGCCTAAAAGACGTGAGGATTTAGGTCGTGATGAACGACAACCTCAGAATCCTAAGAAGAGTTAGAGCTTATATTGTGCAACAGAGCTATACAAAGGCCTAAAGATGAGTTGAGGATTTATGTTGCACTAGATAGACAACCTCAAAATCCTATGGCTTGTAGTTTAATTCTAAGGAAGGATATGTTGTTGTAGTTCCTCTTGTTGTGGAAGATGGCCATGGTGCCCACCATGCTAGTTCCAAGCTCCTCGTCGTGGGGAGTTCAAGGTTTCTAGCGTGTCAAGTTATGATGTCAAATCAGATGTCCCTATGATTGTAGTTATTTAAATTTTATTGGGCATATTAAAGTTGATTAGAGTGACACCGGTTAAGATCCTACAGTTCCCTCGTTCCAGTACTACTATTTTCTTTTGGATTCACTTAGTCTAAATGAATTTACTAAACTCAACTTAATGAGTTCCATACTTTCATTTAGACTGTGGGAAGCCTCGTTAGCAACAGTAGGTTACCTCCTTCGAGGGATTCCCGATCATCCAATAGAGACATCTTTATTTAATTGCAAATGCTGTTTTGTGATGTTTGTGATTAAAATTTGAGTTGTTTTATATTTTGAATGTTGTGGCGGTGATTATTGTCGTGGTCGATTTTAATTTTGGTTGATGATTATCTTAGCTTTTCATGCAGGGTGACATCGTTGTTTAACATGCAGGTTTATGTTTTTGGGTTCATACATGCAGGTGAGTTAGTAGAGCAACATCCTGAAAAGTCGTGTACGGGAAAAATTGCGGGTAAGTAAATCACAATAAAAACGTACCTCGATGGTCTTCCCGTCATCTTCAATCGAAACGCAAAATGCATGCAAGAGTATTTATATACTAAAAGCATTTTATGTATAACGGTGTCAACACTATTTTGGTTTGGGGAGTTTGCCCGTAAGAAGCTATCGGTCACCGCAATAGAAATCCTGTCACCCGCTTCGGAAGGACATTTAAGTTTAGAAAATTATGAAATCAAAATGACCTCATATTTTTATATTTTAAATGAAAGAGCGCTATACCTCAAATCCTGTATCTATCCCGAGAGATAAACACAAGACTTGAGGATGAGACTCGATCAAATAAACTAAGAAATATATGATGTCTGTTTGTTCTGCAAAATTATTTTATTTGTCGACAAATTCCCCTATTTAATATGAAGAATTAAATAAGGTTTATATTAATCTGGGTTTGGACAAGCTTCCAACAAGGGAAAGCCCCTATAGTTAATTACATCTTAAATAATACATCTTAATACATCTTAAATAACCGAAGTCACATAAGAAAACTTTCGATAAAAATCAAGAAATATTATCTTCAAGGATTTTAAAAGGATAGGACTATTCAACGAGATCGGACTGAGAGGTGTGAAAATGGATTGGTTCAAATTTGGGACATTTATTATATAATCCAAAGGAGGAAGAACTATGGGATGACACAGATCCGGAGAAGAACCTCGGTGCCTTCCCAGTCCATTCTATTATTTGGCTTCAGTTTTGACGAGAAAAATTTAAGTGTTTCATCCTGCTAATTTCATTAATTTAGGGCTTACATTTATGTGGAACGATCACAAAAATAGCCTGGAAGATGTGAAGATTTAGGTCGTGATGAACGACAACCTTGGAACAACCTTGGAATCCTAAATGGAATCCTAAAATGAGTTAGGGCTTATTTTGTACAGCAGAGCTATACAAAGGCCTAAAGATGAGGTGAGAATTTATATTGCATAAGCAGACAACCTCGAAATAATATGGCTTGGTTATTTAATTCTAAGGAAGGAAGTTGGTTTAGCTGGGGAAGACGGGTTTTGCAGTTAAAGATGGTTGTGCTTCCCACCATGCTAGCTCCAAGCTCCTTGTCGTGGCGAGTTCAAGTTTTCTACGTTGTCAATTTATGGTGTCAAATCAGATGACCCTATGGTTGAAATTCTTTAAATGTTATGGGGGATGTTAAAGTTGATTAGAGCGACACCGGTTAGGATCCCACGGTTCCCTCATTCTGGTACCACTATTTTCTATTAGATTCACTTAGTCCAAATGAATTTACTACTCAACTTAATGAGTTCCATAATTTCACTGAGACTGTGGGAAACCACGTTAGCAACCGTAGGTTACCTCCTCCGAGGGGTTCCCGATCATCCAATAAAGATGTCTTAATTTAGTTTTAGTTGGTGTTTTGTGTGATGTTTGTGATTAAATTTTGAGTTTTCTTTTATATTTTTAATGTTGCGGGGGTGAATTTATCTTGGTTGATTTTAACTTTAGTTTTGGTTTTGGTTTTGTGGCTACCCTGATAGTTTTAATTTTCATGCAAGGTGGCATCATTGTATTGCATGCAAGTTTTGCAAGTATAAAAAGTACAAGAAAGACAGCACTATAAACTATAAAAAGCGCACCTGGCAAGTCTTCTCGTTCCATCACCTGAAACTTAAAATGCAAGTGAAGGTAAAATGCATGTGAGGGAATGCATGTGAGGGAAGTTCATGTAGAGGCAGAAAAGTAAGGTTTTGGTAGTTTTCCTAACCCTATGTCATATCTTGGTCGTTCCTTATGAGTTTAATTAAGGATGATTTTGTTAAGCAAAACATATTAAGTTTAGTAGATCTCTGAGGTACCAACAGGTTAGGAGGCAGAAGCAGGTCCATGCTTCCCTCTTATCACCTGGTGAAAAGCCTCGAGCTCATTTAAACCTATTATGTTTCTTGGTAATTCATCCTATGAATACCTTAATGCTCAATGAACATTGATGTCCTAATTATCCCTAAGAGTAGGGTAATTATCATTGGTAATTATCATTGGGTAATTATCATTTGTAATTTAATTTTGAAGATTACGGGAATGAAGACCCTTAAAGGGGGCAAGCTAGTGTTGTTGGAACACTTAGCCAAATTTTGGTCCTAATTGCGATTGTAGTGTTTTAAAGGACTAAAATTTTAGCTATGTTTTCTTTCCTAATCCTTGTTTAATCAGTTTTTATTTAACTTAGATCACTACTAAGCCCTTAAGACCTAGGTGAGTGTCTTAATTAATTTTGAAAAGGTTAAGTTTTAGGTGATCATGATTTATTATTTGAATTTCATTTGAACATCAAATAGGGGCATTAAATTGATTAATTATTGACTTCAGAAGTCATACCTGACAGTGACTTTATATATGCAATAAAATATAAGATAAATATGAAAGTATTAAATATTCAATAATTGTAAAGTCACACTTATCAACGCAAGTATACGTATCACTCAAGTAATATAGGGCTCTAATGGAGTCCTAGATATCGATCCCACAGGGGGTAGTTTAGAATTACGGACAAAGACCTTAGAAAAGCAATACCTTAATCACAACAACGACGTTCAATTTGCTTATCTCTCACAAATAGGTAATTGAAATAAATAGATAACTTTAATAACTAATAAAAAACTAATGATATAAAGTAGGGTTTAATTGTGATATTCAGTATATAAGAAATCATCCTTCTCCTTGTCAAGAAATTATAGTGAATGTATAAAATGAATTAGTTCAATTTATAATCTACCAAATAGGAGCATACCTATTCTTTACCCTTTGGTCCAGGCATAAAGAATATTGACTAATCCTATGCTTGTTTACTGAATCTACGGCTAGGCTGGGAGGATACCGGCTCTCACTTCGGAGCTGTCATGTTCCCCTCACCTGAGGGCTAACATCTACACTTTAGCACCCAAACGATAAGACCAAATTGGGGATTTTAGTCTGTCACTCTAAAATCTCCAATTCTACGCCTGATAATCATATTTCCCTATTTATTTGCATCCAACTTCCAAGGGCTTTGACCTCCCTAAATCTTGGATGTAATCTTCACTTTAGTTGTAAATCTCAACATATTTTAACAAATCAATTGGCCAGATTGAAAGTAAATTAAGATCGAAGAGAAAAGATCATCACAATTTCTTAAACATTTTCAAGGCTTCGCCAATTCATATCACTATTTCACAAACCTCGAGACAAGGAGAAAGACAGAGAAAACTACTCAGAACTCAGGGAGAAACACAACAAAACTCGGAATTCAAATATAAAATCAAAGTTATACAAAATACAACAAGTAAATAACTTATCTCTAAATTCTCCCCAAGAACACTGCTCAACGTTCCTCTGAATCTCTTCCTTTCTTTACAGCACACAAAATTCCTCTTCAAAGTAGCAAGGAGGAAGAAATCTCTCACTTTCCCTCCACTCTTACAATTTCCCAAAGAAATCCTCATAATTGTTACACACTAATAAAACCTCTCTAACCTCCAGGGCCTCTAGTCTCTCACCACCTCCTCTAGACTCTCTCAATCTTCGGCCAAAATGTTCTTTTAAAGTTGTGGATGAGCTTTCCTAAGTGTTGCATAAGCATCCATTCAAAATTTGGCCTTTTCCAAAGCTTGAGTAGGCATAACCGTCGATCTCGCCGTCGGCGGCCTCGAGGGCGCTGTCGGCGGGCTTCTAAAGAATTTTGTCCGGTAGTCTCGGGAAAAACTCACCGTCGGCGAGGTCGAGGGCGCCGTCTGCGGCCTAGTTCAAATCTTCACATTTTGGTCCTTTTCGCTCCAAATTCGCTCCTTTTTGTATTTTTTTGCTCCAATGACCCTAATTCATTATTCCTGCAACAAAACATCAAAAATATCTTTCTTTAAAGTGTAATATCATTAAAAATAGTATAAAATAGGTTTGAAAATCTCAACATATTTTCCATTGGTCAAAATCACTCAAACTTAACTATTAATTGTCCTCAAGTAATTTTAGTACTATATAAAAATTATGATCTACTGCAGTAAAGTTTTAATTTAGAAATACTATAAGTTTGATTTAAATAAATATCATAGTTAGATTTTCAGAAAAAATTCAAGTAATTGAATTAACTCTATAACCACCAGATTATCTAGTCATCAAGTTTTAAGAGTTCTAGTCTTCTATTTATTTCAAGAATGACTATATGTTGTTATATTAAGTCACTTAGAATATTCAAGAGATAGGAGCTTCATGAGAACTCTACTAGTAAAGGACTTATTCCATAAATATAAGTTCAGGAATGTATTTAAGTTTTCCCTTTAGGTAGGTCCAGTGAAGCTAATTTTTGATTAGGCATCTCCTCAAGCTTCTCCTCACTTTTATATT
>NW_018251705.1:7377-7831 GCF_001263595.1 Phalaenopsis equestris | reverse complement strand
CTGCTTTATCTTCCATGTTCCTTTCCCATCAGTGAGAAAGTTGATCACGTCATTGAGGGGGCCTTCCATTGTACTAAAGGATTTATATTGACAGCTGTAAGAGTCCGGGACTTCATAAAAAGTGTTGATGCTGGCGGCAGTAAACTCAACAGGGACTGTCCTCGCACTTGAACAATTCCGTCATCAGAATAAATTACATTGGTGTAGAACTCCTTCACAACATTTGCATCAGCTTTATTGGTGGTGTAACAAAAGTTTTCCCAGCTTCGTTCGGCAATAACTCGTTCGATTTCTCCTCCCGGACTTTCAAAAACTCCATCTTGTATGCACTTCTTTCATTTAAATATGGAAGTAAATTTTGTTTGAGCCATCGCATTGACGAAGCGAGACTCGTCGAACTCAATTCTTTTCTTTTGTAGTGGAGCCATTTTAATCTAATAAAATTATAGAAAAA
>NW_018251705.1:6737-7271 GCF_001263595.1 Phalaenopsis equestris | reverse complement strand
CAAATTTTTTGGATCTCCTCAATGTGGGAGAATTCATGGTGGAAATCAAATATTTTTAGCTTGGAGTGAAGCTCTTACCTAGAAATGATCAAATTCGGTGTCAAAAAGCCTTCAAATCGCCTCCTGATCAAAGATCTCTCAAGCCCTAGGTCAAAAATGGCATTCATTTTTTTAAGAGGAAGGGGATGATGAATAGTGGCAGTTGACTGGTCAAAATCACGGTTAAAGTTTTTTTTCGTGAGTTTGTCGTTGGCGGGGTCGATGGCGCTGTCGGCGCTCTTAATTGGAATTTAAATCCTAAGTCTCGAAGAAATCTCGCCGTCGGCAGCGGGCTTTATTGATTTTGTCCAAATTCCAAATTTTTGCGATTTCGATCAATTCCAAGCCTAAACGACATCCATTTAATCATTATAGACATAATTTTAAATAACTAAATGATGTACTTAGCACATATAAACTGTCACAACACAAAACATCACATTTATATATAAATTCCAAGGGGTACAATATATGTTACATAACACACCTAAGTTT
>NW_018251705.1:5329-5726 GCF_001263595.1 Phalaenopsis equestris | reverse complement strand
CCTCATTCTTTGATTAATCTTTTCTTCGTCAGCAACTTGTTGAAGATTCGCTGCGCTTCCGCACTAATAAACTTTCGCCGATTGAAAACTCGCATTCTGGGATTATTAGGGGAATTGGATGCCATAAAAATGAAATTGATAGAGTTTCACTTAATTTTTGGAGGGAAAATATGAACTAGAATTCAAATTTTTGAGCTTAAGAAGATTATTCCCTCCCAAAAATAGCCAAAAACTGCATTTGAACCCGCATAACTGCCGCCAATTCGCCGGTCTCACCGTCGGCAGGGTCGATGGTGCCGTCGGTGAGCTTTTGTATTAATTTTATCTTGAATCTCGAGAAAAACCTGCAATCGGCAGCTCGAGGGCGGTGGCGAAGCCCCACGCGAAATCTCCCACG
>NW_018251705.1:4510-5008 GCF_001263595.1 Phalaenopsis equestris | reverse complement strand
TTTCCCGTCTTCTGATCTTCAATTTCAACAGCTCCGTAAGTATAAACTTGAGTCACAGTAAAGGGCCCTAACCAACGAGACTTCAATTTCCTAGGAAATAACTTCAACCTAGTGTTGTAAAGTAAAATTTCTTGTCCAGGTTCAAAGTTCTTTTGTTTAATCTTTTGATCATGCCATAACTTTAATTTTTCTTCATAAATTTTATCGTTATCATAAGACTCAATTCTTAATTCTTCCAATTCATTTAATTGCAACAATCTCTTCTTGTCAGCATTTTTCAAATTATAATGGAATTCTTTAATTATCCAATATGCTTTATGCTCCAATTCTACTCGTAAGTGACAAGCCTTTCAAAAAATCAGTATGTAAGGAGTCATTCCAATAGGAGTTTTATAAGCAGTCCTGTAAGCCCATAATGCAGTATCCAATCTAGTGGACCAATCTATTCTACTAGGGTTTATAGTCTTTTCAAGTATTTGTTTGATTTCTCTATTAGAA
>NW_018251705.1:3780-4476 GCF_001263595.1 Phalaenopsis equestris | reverse complement strand
TAGAGATTCTATGAATAATATTAAATTTTTCTGCCAATCTCTGAATGTATTTATTTCTAAAATGGGATCCTCCATCAGTGATAATCATTCTAAGCGTTATGTATCTAGTGAAAATATTTTTCATCAAAATTCTTGAAACACTTTTAGCGTCACAACGAGGTAAAGCTTATGCTTCAATCCACTTAGAAATGTAGTCCACTGCAATTAATATATATAAGTTCCCAAATGAAGGAATAAACGGTCCCATAAAATTTAATCCCCAAACGTCAAAGATCTCAACTTCTAACATGAAATTCAGAGGCATTTCATTTCTTCTAGATATATTGCCTCATCGTTGACATCGATCACAAGTTTTTATGTATCTATAAACATCTCCAAAGATGATAGGCCAATAAAATCCAGCTTGTAAAATTTTATAAGCAGTTTTATCATTCCCAAAATGTCCTCCAAATTTAGAATCTTGACATTTCTGAATGATCAGCTCAGTTTCTTCATAAGGTACACATCTCATCATAATAAGATTCGGACATTGTTTATATAGATAAGGCTCATACCAAAAATATGCTTTCGCATCATGAATCAATTCTCTTTGTTGTTGCAATGTCAGCATAGGTGGCAAAATATCACTTATAATATAGTTAACAATATCAGCATACCATGGTATTTTTCACTCATTAATATTATAAAGTTGTTCAT
>NW_018251705.1:2359-2598 GCF_001263595.1 Phalaenopsis equestris | reverse complement strand
CAATCACTCCTCCTTTCTTAGGAACACAGTGAATTGGACTTACCCACGCACTATCTGAAATAAGATATATAATTCCAATGTCTAACCATTTCAAAATTCCCTTCTTAACTTCTTCTTTCATCATCGAATTTAATCTCCTTTGTGGATCAACTCTTGGTTTATATTGTTCATCTAATATAATTCTGTGCATACAGATTGAAGGATTGATTCCCTTAATATCAACTAAGGTCCAACCAAAA
>NW_018251705.1:702-1773 GCF_001263595.1 Phalaenopsis equestris | reverse complement strand
AGGAAAGATAAATTTATCCACTTTTACTAACACATCTTCTATAACTCCCTTAGGATATGTAACTGAATGATCTGCTAATTGTAGAGTTACAGAAGTAGGTGAGACATCTCCTAATCCTAATCTTTTGAAAATTGATAGAGGCATAAGATTAATGCTGGCTCCAAAATCACGTAAAGCTCTTCCATAAAATTTTTCACCGATAACACACGGTATAGAAATACTGTCAGTATCATTTAATTTTTCAGGAAGCTTTTTCAGAATAATTTCACTACACTCTTCGTTAAGTGCAACAGTTTCATTATCCATGAACTTCCTTTTCTTGTTCAGAATATCTTTCATAAATTTCACATAATTGGGCATTTGCTCTAAAGCTTCTACGAGGGGAATTTTTACCGTTAATTTCTTAATAATTTCTAAAAATTTGGAAAATTGTTTATTCTGTTTGTGTTGCTTCAATCTTTGAGGAAACGGTGGTGGAGGTTTCTCTACAGTGATTTTCATTGGTGTAAATGGATACTCTAAATCTGCGTATTCATGATCCTTTTCTTTTTCGGTATCCACTTTCTCTTTTTAAGTTTCTCTTTCTTTTTGCACCCTTATTTCTAATTCTTTTCCACTTCGTAATTGAATCGCTTTGATTTGTTCTTTTCTTTGGTCTTTAGGATTTGGTTCCATAGTACTAGGAAAAGTTCCTAATATTCGGTTACTGAGCGGAGTAGCGATATGCCCTAATTGGTTTTCAATATTCTTAATAGGAGTTCCTTGATGTTGTAATTGATTTCCTTGAATCTGTAATTGATTTCCTTGATTCTGTAATTGTTGACCCATGTTTAATATCAAATCTTCCATAGACAACTTTTTCTCCTTAATTTGAGTATTACTGTTAAATCCTGGAGGATAAGAAGGTCTATAGTTAACATTTCCTTGGTTGCATGAATCTCCTAATGGGTTCACTGATTTGTTTTACCCATTGTTGATTTGTAGAAGAATTGTTATTCCAATTAAAATTTGGATGATTATTCCAACCTGGGTTATAATAGTTCGAATATGGTTTGTTGGGTCTATTAATAG
>NW_018251705.1:0-692 GCF_001263595.1 Phalaenopsis equestris | reverse complement strand
TCTCCATTCCTTTACTGGGCTTTGCCATCCACAAATTGCCCAGATGAATTTTCTTTCATCATAGTAGGTGTGAGGTGTTGAAGAATAATTCATCCCATAATGATCTAATTTCTTTGATATTGCAGCAATTTGTGAAGCTAACATAGATATTGCATCAGAATCATGGTTACTAGCTATTAGGATTTACTCGCTCAGAGAGCCATTGAAAATTGTTGGTAGCCATCTCTTCTCTATTAAAAGGTTTTGAACTTAAAAACCCCACCAGCCGCAGTATCTATAATCAATCTAAGAGATCCCACCAATCCATTATAAAAAGTTTGAATTATTAACCAATCTTGTAACGAATGATGAGGACACTTCCTAAGAAGATCTTTAAATCTCTCCCAAGCTTCATATATTGACTCTCCATCAATCTGACAGAACGATGTTATGTCATTTCTAAGTTTAGCAGTTTTGGATGGAGGGAAATATTTGGATAGAAATTTCTATTAAAGTTCTCCCAAAGTTCTCATAGATCCTGGTGCTAACGAATTTAACCACATCTTAGCCTTATCCCTCAGTGAAAAAGGAAAAAGTCTAAGTCTAACAACATTGTTTGAGACTCTGTCATAATTAAAAGTAGCACACAGTTATAAAATACTAGCGAGGTGTAAGTTTGCATCTTCATTTGGTGTACCTCCAAATTGATTATT
>NW_018251704.1:0-11509 GCF_001263595.1 Phalaenopsis equestris | reverse complement strand
AAAGATATGGTCTTCCTAAAATGATAGGAATCTTCATATCTTTGTCCATATCTAATACAACAAAGTCCATAAAAAGGATAAATTTATCAACCTTTACCAAAATAACTTCTGTAACTCCTTTATGGTTTGGTTGGTGATTGAATGATCAACTAACTGAAGAGTTATAGCTGTAGATGAAATGTCTCCTAAACCCAACCTTCTGAAAATTGATAGAGGCATAAGATTAATATTGAAACTTAAATCAAATAAAGCTTTCTAAAAAACTTTCACCAATAGTGCAAGGAAAACTAAAACTACCAGGATCTTTAAATTTTTTAGGAAGCATTTTCGAAATTATAACACTACACTCTTTACTAAGTGCAACAGTTTTATTGTCTACAAACTTCCTTTTCTTATTAAGTATATCCTTCTTGAACTTCACATAGCCTGGCATTTATTCCAAAGCTTCAACAAATGGACTGTTTATCGTTAGTTTAATCAATATCTCTAAGAATTCTGAAACTAAGTTATCTTTATTTCTTTGCTTCAATCTTTGAGGAAATGGAGGTGGTGGTCCTTCTATTGTGATTTTCATTAGTTTAATAAGACATTCAAACTCAAAATGAAAATCTTCACCAAAATTTTCATTTTCCACCTCTTCTTTCTCAACTTCAACTTTCACTTCTTTTTAAACTTTGGTTTTCAATTCTTTTCCACTTCTCAGTTGAATAGACTTACTTTGCTCTTTTTATGATCTTTAGGATTTACTTCAATATTAATAGGCAACATTCCTGGAGTTCTATAGCTAAGTGCAATAGCAATACATCCCAACTGATTTTCTATGTTTCTAATTGCAGCTCCTTGAATTTGTAATTGACTTCCCATTTGCATTATTAATTCTTCTATTAACATTTTCTTCTTCTTACTCTACAGATTACTAATAAAATCTTGAGGGTAGTAAGGTTTATAAGTTGAATTTCCTTGATTGTTGGAGTTTCCCAATGAGTTCACAACACTATTTTCTTATTGTAGATTTGTAGCATTTCAGTTATTGTTACTTTAACTAAAATTTGGATGATTTTTCCAACCAGGATTATAATAATTGGCATAAGGATTGTTAGAATTTATTTCATTTAAAGTCTCATAAGAAGATTGAGATTCTATCATTTGTCCCAGTGAGTTTTCCTCAAGCACAGGTGGTGTCTGAGAATAATTCATTAAATATTGATCTATCTTCTTTGATATAGCAGTTATTTGGGCAGCCAATATAGATATTGCATTAGATTCTTGAAAACTAGCTACTATTTCTAGATTTACCCTTTCAGAGAGTCATTCAAAATTATTAGTAGCCATCTCTTCAATTAATGAATAAGCTTCATCAAATGGTTTTGACATTAATGATCCACCAGCAGCAGCATCAATTATTGATCTAAGAGAAACCAACCCATAGTAAAAAGTTTAAATTATTAGCCAATCTGGCAATGCATGGTGTCGACACTTCCAAAGGAGATCATTAATTCTTTCCCAAGCTTCATAAATTGATTCCCCTTCAAACTAATAAAAAGATGCAAAATCATATATAAGCTTAGTAGTTTTTGAAGGTGGGAAATATTTAGATAAAAAATTTTGTGATAAGTCTCCCCAAGTCTTGATAAATTTAGGTGCTAACAAGTTTAAACACCTGTTAGCTTTATCCCTTAATGAAAAAGGAAAAAGTCTAAGTCAAAAATAAGTCTGACGACATCATTCAACACTCCATCATATTTAAATTTGGCACACAATTCTAGAAAACTAGCAAGGTGTAAGTTATGATCCTCAGTTGGTGTCCCCCCAAACTAATTATTTTGTACCATTTGGATAATAGTAGGTTTAAACTCAAATGAATTAACAACTACAATAGGGTTTTGTATACTCAAGTAAATTTTATCTATTGCAGGATTAGCATAATTTCTTAAAGGTCTCTAATGATTTTCATTTCTAGAATTACATGAGTTGCAAGCCAATCCGCTAGAATTATTAATCTCTTTTTGTTGTTTTCATATTTTTCTAATTGTTCTTTCTAACTCAGAATCTTAAGGTACTAAATTTTCAGATCTTAAACTATGCATAACCAAATACAATAAGCAATTAAAACAAGCAAACACACTAAAAAATGAAAATGTTTAAATTAAACTACAGACAATTTTTCAGAACAAATAAAATGTTTTAAATTACAAAATTATTTGCCAATACTTTCCATTACTTCCCCGGTAATGGCGCTAAGAAACTTGACGTGCGTATTTGTTGTGCTATGTTTTGAAATCTTTAAATTGTTAAACTCGTAATAATAACACAAGTATGTATTAAAGTGCTCTAATGGAGTCTTAGATATCAATCTCATAAGGAAGTTGGAAATACTTATGAATAAATCATTATGACTATAATTTAAAACAAAATTCAAACTACCAAACTTAAATACAAAATTTGAATCTAAAGTAACAGAGTGTAAGCTAAATAAAATGCAGTTACAAGAACAAAGTTAACTAAACTAATTGCTAAACATCAAAAGTAAAATTCTATTAACTAAACAAAGTTTCTGTGACAAAGAGTTGAAACTTAAGAAATCATTCTTCCCCTTCACAATGAGTATATGAATTGTGAAGAAAATTAAAATATGATATATATATATATATATATGGCTCTGCTAGGGTTTGCGAACTGATGGCTTCCTGCTGGCGGCGCTGCTGGTGGTGGTGCTTGGGACTGCAAGACAGTAGATTTAAGAATTTGCTGGGGGAGGTAAGAAGGAAGCATTGGTTTTGGGCCAAGAGTGTAATTCTTACAGGTAAGGTTACTGTTAAATTGGTTTTGAGATTGGGTTCTTTGGGTTTTCCCTCTGGTCTTTCCTCTAGAGGTGTGGAAAGAAGTGGGCAGAACCTTGTTTCTGTTCAAGAAGGTGCTTTTGGCTTTTCAAGCTGCTTGGCTTTGCTGAAGTAGTGTTGTTGTTACTGTTCCATTGCTACTAAAAAGCTTGGTAGTTTTATTTACCTTTCTTATTTCCTTTATTTTCTGAGCTCTCTTGGTGGTACTGTTGGTGACTATTATGGCTACTCTTATTGATTTGGAGACTAACATACAATGGTCTAAAGCTACCTATGCTAGGGCAGTAGGAAAACCCTCTTCTTCTTTGGTAGACCCAGATCTTCTATTTTCCATAGGATTTCCCCACCACTGCTGCTGGCAGGGGCTCTGCCCCTTGCATCCATTCTGTGGTTTTAAAGGATGGGGAACCAGCTGCCATCTTCTCAGAACAAGATCTTTTGGAACTAAACTTGGAAGTTCAATTCACATTGATTGGAAAATTCAGCCTGGGTCACCCAAAAATTGATCTAGTGAGGAATTATTTTGAATCTCTGAACATTTCTGACTGGAAGCTTGGATTTCTGGATGGCATACACCTCCTTATCTAACTCACAAAGGAAGAACACTATGCAAGAATATTTGCCAAAAAATCCATTATTATTGCTGGTGATGAAGTGAAAATCTTAAAATGGACTCCTGAGTATGATCCTTCTCAAGAACCTCCTACAGTGCCTATTTGGTTCAAGCTACCTAAACTACCATTACATCTCTTTAAACTAAATGTGTTATTTAATATTGGCAGTTCCTTAGGTACACCATTGAAGGTGGATGCTGCTACCTATAGCAAAGCTAGGCCAGCAAATGCCAGAATTTTTGTGGAGAGGGATGTGACTCTATCTGAAGTTAAGAGGATTTGGATTGGAGACTCCTTGAACGGTTTTTGAGAAGAAGTTGTCATGGAGCAAAGACCCTACTACTGTCAACATTGCAAAATGTTTGGTCATACCAGGGAGAAATGCTACAGGCTAAGCCCTTCTAATAGAAGACAGCTAACCCACCCACAGTTGGAAATGAAAACTGAAAACACTAACCTCCAGAGAGAAAGAAACAAAAAAACTCACCATCAGAACCCCAGGGTGACAGGAACAATAGAAACAAACACTCAATATACTGATCAAATCTCTCCAAATGCCCCACAGGTTAGGACTCCTTCAGACAAGAAGAGAGATACAGCTGGAGTGGCTTTGGAGATAGAACTAGAAGTTAAAACCTCATAGTTCAAGTCAACTCAAGGGACCCTATTGAGCCTCAAAGAACTACTAGGGATCTTGTGGCTATAGAGGAGGTGGCTTCCCCTATTGAAGCAGTGGTTTCAGAATTTAATAAAGAATTGGATTCAGAATGGCAGACCCAAAAAAACAAGAAAGAAAAGAAATTATAAACAAGACGATCAGAAAAAGGGGAAGGAAGAGGAACTATCAACCAACGAAGATCCTAGCACCTAAAGGAGAGAAAGTATCACTAAACCAAGGGGGAGAACTAGATCTAGATCTCAACCTTTCACCCATCCCCCCTCCCCATGATAAATATGCTATGTTGGGATATAAGGGGGATTGCCCACCCCTTATCTCTAAAAAGACTTAAATATCTAAACGAAAAACGTAAATTTTGGTGTTTGGCTATTTTGTAACCTATGGTTCACATCAACACTAAAAATATTGCTAAAGCTTTCCCTGGCTTCAACCTTATCACTAACCTTAATAATAAAATTTGGTTTTTCTGCAGGAAAGAAATGAAGTGTTCTATTTTAGTTAACCACCACCAAATCCTTCATATGAGTATCAGTACTGATGGCATGGATGGTTTTGATTCTTTTGTATATGCTGGCAATTCCAAAACTGCAAGAATTGAGTTGTGGGAGACTCTCCAAAACATACAAGTCTCCATTGACAAAGCTTGGATTGTGGGAGGGGATTTCAATTGCATTTCTTCTCCTGCAGAAAGAAGGGGGGGAAGAACTCCCAATGCTGCCACTATATCCAATTTCAATGACAACATTCAAAAAACTAGTTTGTTTGATCTTGGATTTAGTGGCCCAGCCTTCACCTAGAGAAGGAAGAATATGTGGGAAAGACTGGATAAAGTCTTTGCCAATGATCTCTGGATTCAAAACTTCTTGCAGACTACTATAACTCACTTATGTCTTGCTGGTTCTGATCACAGGTCTTTGCTGATCACCATTGGTCCTAACAATAGTTGTCAAAAGAGTACTTTTAGGTACTTGAATGTTTGGTCACAACATAAGGATTTCCTGCAGATTGTAAAAGATAATTGGAAGGCAGATTCTCACCCTGACCCATTCATTAATCTGTGGCAAAAGCAAAAAAAGGTGGGGAAAGCTCTCAAATAATGGAGTTGGAAAACTTTTGGAGATTTACTGGAGGTGGTGGAGAAGGCTGAAAAGGTGGTGCTTGACCTGGAGGACAAGCACAACAAGGGGAAGACTGAGGAAACAACTTTTTTAGAGGCTAATGAAAGAGTGCTTACTGCTGTAAACTGGCAAGATCATTTCCTTAGGCAAAAGGTTGCCAAGAATAAATTTATTGAAGGGGATAGAAATACCAAATTTTACCATGCCTGCATTAAGTATTAGAGAAAATGCAACATTATCCATTGCATTAAAGATCAGAATGGGAGTTGGATCAGGAAGGAGGAGGACATTACTGAAAGTGATGTCAATTACTGCCAAAACCTCATGACTTTACACAACACTGATAGAGGCCAGATAGACAGAACTTTTTTTTCTGAAAGCAAAAGACAGAAATTTGTTTTCTGGGAGCAAAAAGTACACTGCTCATCTAATTCTGACTGAAATTCTTGAGAAGGAGGAGATCCAAAGAGCTATAAATTCCATATATAGTAGCAAGTCTACTGGACCTGATGGCTTCACTGCTGACTTCAATAAAAAAGTTTGGGGGGAAATTAAAGTGGAGGTTATTCAAGCTATCCAACAGTTCTTCAAAGGTCATTCATTCCCGCATTATTTCTGTGCTTCATCTATTGTTTTTATTCTTAACACCTCAATTAAAAACAGCTGGAGTCAGTTCAGAACCTTGAGCCTCACCAATGTAATCAACAAGATGGTAAGAAAAATCCGAGTAAACAGAGTTCAGCCAACCCTACCCTAGTTGATAAGTATTAACCAAGCTACTTTTGTGAAAGGAAAAAGTATAAGGGACCACATTTTACTTGCTCAAGAGCTCTTACAAGACTTAGAGAAACCTTGCAGAGGTGGCAATGTGATCTACAAGCTTGATCTGAAGAAAGCTTATGATATGGTAATTGGGATTTTATTATGGAATGTTTGGAGGTTAGAGGGTTCTCTAGGGAGTTCTGCCAGACCATTAAAAGATGTCTTGAGGCAAATGCCAATTCTGTTTTCATAAATGGGAAAGCTCATGGGTTCTTTAAGGCTACTAGTGGTATTAAGCAAGGAGATCCTCTTTCCCCTACTATTCTCATCCTGGTGTTGGATTACTTATCTAGACTCATTGATAGAAAGGAGAATAAGAAATGCTTCAATGCTTATCACAATAAAGCTAAAATGGACATAAGTCATCTCATTTATGCTGATGATATCCTTATTTTCACTAGGGAAACCAAGGCTACAACTAGATACCTTGAGGAATTCTTGAATAAGTTTTAAAAGGTGTCTGGTCTCAATGTAAATAAAGATAAATGCTAGATCCTAACCAGCAAGAGATTTCTTGTTTCAATCAGACAGTGGTTGACTGAGTTCACTGGATTTTCTTCTATGAGCATGCCATTCAAATATCTGGGCATTCAACTTGTTAGAGGCAGAACCAAACAGACCCAATTTGATGAGGACATTGATAAAATTAAATCTACCCTTCAGGGGTGGTCTAATTCTTACCTATCTAATGATGGAAGGATCACCCTTCTCAAGAGCATTCTCACTGCTATCCCTCTCTACACCCTTCAGATGGCAAACATGAAGAGAAGCACCACTTTGATGCTGGAAAGAATGTTCAACAGGTTCCTTTGGGCTGGTAGTAGGAAACAAATGATCCAGGCTAGTTGGCAAAGAGTGGCTAAACCTTATGAAGCTGGTGGCTTGGGGTTTTAAAGGGCTTCACCAAATGCAACAAATCAGTATGTGCAAACTTTGGATTAGATTTAGACAAAATGATAGTCTTTGGGCTGATTACATGATGGCCAAATACTGCAAATATGATCACCATGGAGAAGTAACAAAGAAAGTTGGAGACTCTAGGACCTGGATCCAAATGCTCAAGGGAAGAGAAGACATTGAAAAGTTCCTTATTTGGGAGTTGGGTCATAGAGAAATAAACTTCTGGAAGGACAAATGGTGCCCTTCTAATCAATTGGAACCACTGCAACAGAATAAGGAGGAAGATCTACTTGTTAAAGACTGTTGGAGTGGAAATGAGTGGTTTGAGGATGCCTTGCATACCATACTGAAGGAATCTTCTGCTGGAAACATTTCTAAAATTCACTTTGATAGAAGTAAAAAAGACCAGATCCATCTCAATAAATGGGTCAGCTCTAGCATTTCTAAGGATATCCAGAATAGAGAATTTTTAGAGGGGAACTGCCAGTGGAATATTTTCACTTGCCAAAAGTACTTAACTCCTTCAATGTTGTTCGTTTCTTAGAGAGTGCTAAATGATCTGATTCCAAGTGATGACATGCTAAAACTGAAAGGTTTGAAAGGTCCCTCAAGATGTCACCTTTGCAAAAATGATCAAGAATCAAGTGATCATCTTTTCTTCAGTTGCAGATTTGCTAGAGATGTTTGAAAAAATTTGATCTCTAAATTTAACCTCAACCTAATCAATTTTGGCTGGGGAAACATCTAAGATAATTTAAAAGACTGGCAGAAAATTAACCTTATGTCTCTTCCCTTCATTGTTACCTGGTTTCTGTGGAATGCTAGAAACAAGGCAAAGCATGAGAACGTGGGGGTTAACCCTGAATCTGTTGGGTCTAACTGTCAGGCTACCTACAAAAGCTGATTAGCTGAAAGAAGTTCTCTAAGATTTTAAAGAGCCTGCCTGATATAGAACTGAAACAACTTAAAGTTATTAAGGTTAAATAGGAGAAGCCCCCTCATCCTTTCATCAAAATAAACACTGATGGAAGTTTCACAAGCAAGAAAGCAGGCATTGTAGAGATATTTAGAGACCATACTGGCAAATCCTTGCTTTATTTCAAGGCTTCCCACACTGCTGCTGATGCCCTGGAAACTGAAGCTATTGCTCTATACTGGGCACTCAAATTTGCCATGGAAATTTAGTGGAATTGGATTATTGCTGAAGTGGATTCTTCCCTACTGGTGGATCTGATCACTGAAACCCTTTCCCCTCCTTGACACATTATCCAGTAGATGCACAAGATAAAGCAGATTATCAGTGAAATTAAGCTACAAATCACCTTTGTTATATATATATATATATATATAATTGCATTGTGCCAAATAGGAACAATTCTATTCTTACCCTCATTCAAGTGGGTAAAGAACATTGACTAATTCAGAGTTCGGTCCCTAATTTTGTAGTTAGGTTGGGAGGAAACCGGCTCCCAATCTAGAGCTCCCACTACTCCCTCGTCTGAGGGCTAATAACCTCGCATTAGTTTCTAATTAACTGGAACAAATTAAGGATTAATTTTTCACCTTTAAATCTTTAATTTTGCATCCAACAAAGTATATATCCCTACTTTTTTACACATAACCCCATCGATAACATTATTACCAATGAACTTGAATGTGACTCACCATTTTGTAAAAACCATTACCCTTTCAGATCATATGTTTCTCAACATATTTTAACATTTCAGTTGGTCAGATCAAAAAGTAAATGAAGATCAGAGTTCAAATCATCACAAATAATTGACATTTAAACCCATATAAAAAAATCAATTCTTCAAAAAACCATATCTCAGAGTAGGGAGAAGGACAAAGAAAACTGCTCAGAATTCATAGAAAGGATACGACAAAACACGGATTTCATACATAAAAACAAGTTTACAAAACAAAGAAATAAAAGACACAACTTTTCTCACAACCCTTTCCTAGAAATTCCCAAGATGTTCTCTTTAAGTACTTTCCCTCGTTACAAGCACTCTCAATTCTCACTTTCCCTCTCCTCTTACAACCCTTGAAGAAAATCTCCAAGTCCTTCACTTTCTCTCTCTAACTCTCTTTCTCTCTCTCTCACGCCATCACCAAACCTCAGCACGCCCTCCCCCTTCAATCCCTAGAATTCCTTATCTTTTAGTAGAGGCTCCCTCAAAAAAGAATTCAAAATTTCCTCCAAAGTTCTATCCTAAAGTAAAACCTTTTGAATTCCAAAAAACATGTATATGGATTCAAGAGACATATCCCTTCATCAAAGAACCTTCCAAAGTATCTAGATGCATTGAATCACTCCATGGGGCATTTGAAACATGTGGACCATCCAAAATTTGCACAAAATTAGTCCTAAACCACCTTAATTCATAAAAAGTTGTCTCTGGCGCCAAGTTGTTTAAGTCCGCACTATTTTGGGTTATGGAGCTTTTGACGCCAATTCTGGTGCTTCAAGCACCTACTCTTATAAAATGACACTTCAGGAACCAAATCTTACACTTCAGGCAGCATCTCTCTACAAAGTGGCGCTTCAAGCGGCAATTCGGTGCTTCAGGCGCCAGATTCAGAAAAATTTGCTATTTTGACTCCAAATTTTGTTCTTTTTGCTATTTTTGCTCCAAATGCCTAAAAATGATACACCTGCAGCAAAAAACAAAAAATATCCTTCTTTAAAGTGCCAGATCACTAAAAATAATCATAAAATGCATACTTAAAATAACACATTATTTTGGTGTTTTAGCCCCTGGCATACTTAAAATAACACATTATTTTGGTGTATTAGCCCCTGAACTTTCCCAAAATTACCAAATTACCCTTGAAACCCTAAAATTTCCAAAATTTCCAAATTCTCAAAGTCTCTTAAAAAATCATTTGAAACCATTTCAAATCACTCAAATTGACCAAAATACCTGAAAATTTCTAAAGTACTCCCAAAATTGCCAAAAATACCAAGATGTCCTTCATAACCCAAAAATTACTAAAATTCTTAAAATCTCCAAAATCACTCTAAATGTCCCCAAAATAAATTTTAACCACTTCATTGTATCCAATTTGACCAAATTGACTTCTTTTGACCAAATTCCCCAAATTGCCCTTAACGACCCAAATTCCCCAATTCACGTCCAATTTCCACAAAATTAATCCCTAATTTCTCCAATTTTAATTCCAAACTTAAATTAATCATGTATAAGTCTGATTGAAACTAAATTTAAGCTCAATTGAGCCAAATTTTAAACCTAAATTGCAAGCCCAACCAAAATGTCCAATTTGATCACATACCTAATTCCCCTAAATTGAACCCCCTAACTTATCTAATTTCCCCAATTTTGAATTTTAAATTTCTTATAACATTCCTTTAAACCAATTTGAACTTTCAAGTTGCTCTATCCTAGCCTTAAATCTCACCCAAATCCAACCTAGGCCAAATTCTCTAAATTTGCACCTAAGTCTAAATTCCATTAAATTGAACCTCATAACTCAAAAATTTCTACCCAATTGATATCCAAAACTCTTCATTACAAACCCTTGAACAAATTTAAACCACCAATTCAGACTAAACTAAACCCTAGCCCAATCCAAAGCAAAGTCTAACTCAAATGCCCCAAATGTGGTCATGGGCCAAATTACACTAAATTGAACTTCCAAATCAATTAAAAACTACTAAATTTCTTTTCAAAACTTCTCATGACAATCACATAAGTTAAATTAATCAATAAATTGAGCCAAAATCAAAGTCTAGCCAAAACCAAACTCAAATCCAAGCTCATGACAGGGTTTTGAACCCAAACCTTGAATTGAACCGAACCAATTCAATTTGACAAAACCATGATCACCACAGCCAACATTGGAACCCTATGGACTGAACCGAATCCACCTAGCCCACCCTACTTGTGACATGGACCAAGGGTTCCCCAAATTATGGGATTCCCTTTTTAAATTAACTAAACCAATGTAGACATGCCGTCAGTCATCAAACCCCTAAGAAAATCACAAATAAGGTTACCCTTTGATCCCTTTAGCCAAATAACCACTAGCCCTGGCATGGTCGGCCAGCCTAGTCACTACAAAACAAAAAAACAAAAGGACCCCATGGCCAAAACCCAAATTTAAAACTCTCTGACTTGGCTCTCTCCCATTGGACATTGAAACTTCTCTTCTCTCCACCTAAGCTGCCCTTTGCACCTTTTAGCTAGCCATGGTGGCCACTCCCTCCCCCTCTATTTAAACTTTAGCTCCTATGACCACTAAGAGAGTTAACCGATTTACTTGGGGAAACTCTACCAAATTGCTCGCAAAGCCTCTCCAAGTTGCCTTGAGTTAATTCCAACCATTTGCCCTTACTGAGATCCACTGCCTGAGCTCAATATTAAGTTCAAAATTTTGCGTGTTTTCTATCATCGTATTAAACTCCACCAAAGCTTAAATTAAACTACCCAAAAGCTTCCTCAGACCAAATGAGGAAGTTCCCCATCAAAATCCCTTCTATTGAGCACTCTAACACACCTCTAGACCAAGGCC
>NW_018251703.1:0-382 GCF_001263595.1 Phalaenopsis equestris | reverse complement strand
ATTCAGAGGAACTTCGAGGAGTTTCCTTGGGGAGAAATTAGAAATAAGTTTATTTATTGTTGTGGTTTGTATGACATTGATTTTATATATGAATTTTGAGTTTTGTTGTGTTTTTCCCATGAGATCTGAGTAGTTTTCTCTGTCTTTCTCCTTGTCTTCAGATTTGTGAAATGATAATTTAAATTTGTTGAGCCATGAAAATGTTAAGGAACTTGTGATGATCTTTTCACTTCGATCTTAATTTACTTTCAATTTGGCTAATTGATTTGTTAAAATATGTTAAGTTTTACAACTACAGTGAAGATTACATCTAAGATTCGGGGAGCTCAAAGCCCTTGAAAGTTGGCTGCAAATAACTAGGGAAATAAAATTATCGGGCGTA
>NW_018251702.1:4251-15942 GCF_001263595.1 Phalaenopsis equestris | reverse complement strand
ATCATGAAATTAAGAGAATTTTGGAAAAAAAGTGTCAATCTTAGTAAGATGGATTGGTCAGTTAGATTAGATACTACATTATGGGCATATAGGTCAGCTTATAAGACGCCTATAGATATGTCCCCTTATAGACTAATTTTTTGGAAGACTTGTCACTTATTAGTAGAGTTAGAGCATAAAGCTTATTAAATTTGAAACACACTGGTGATAAAAGATTATTACAATTGAATGAGCTTGAGGAAATTAGGAATGAAACTTACGATAATACGAGGATTTACAAGGAAAAGATGAAAGAATGGCATGGTCGGAAGATAATAAAAAAAGAATTTAAACCTGGATAGGAAGTTTTATTATATAATACAAGATTAAAATTATTTCTTGGAAAATTGAAGTCTAGGTGGAAAGGGTCATTCAAAGTTGTAAAAGTCTATCCCTATGGAGTTGTTAATATTGAAGATCCTAAGACTCGAAGAATATTTAAAGTAAATGGCCACAGATTGAAACCATATTTTGATGGTCAAAGACCAATTTTTAAAGAAACTATATTGTTAGGTCACCCAGAATAAAGACTGGGAATATCGGGCTGACGACATTAAACCAAGCGCTTTGTGGGAGGTAACCCATACTTATCATTATTTATTTTACTTTTTGAGATATTATTTGAAATATTTTACATATATTTATATTTATGTTTTCATAGAGTCCGTGTATTTAAGAAAAAAATTTAAAAGACATCTTTATTTACCTAATTTTATGGAAGAATTGAGAATTTTTTATTAAAATAAAAATGCAAATTTTTGGAACTGGCGCATGATGCACCAAATTCTAGAGAGCTGGCCCATGATGCGTCACAGTTGGCGCATGATGCGCCGCGGACTTAAAACGTGTCAAAAGGCAGTTTTTTGTGGGTTCTTCTCCTTATAACTCCCAAAAACTCATTTCAAAGTCCATTTTAGGTGGGGAAAAATGGGAGGAGTGATAGATTTTAGTTCCAATGGCATCCCACTCTAAATATTCTGCTAGATTTGATATTTTCAACTGAAGAAAGTTCATTAGTTTCGATGCGGAGAAGTTGCTTGATCATGTTCTAGTGAAGAAGAGGCTAATCGAAGAAAGGGGGATTGTGAATCAAGGATTCAATACACTGAATACTCGAGTTGAGGAGATTATTGCGTAGAGACGTTGGGAAGTGCTTTGTTACACTACTGTCTTCGTAGTTGTTTCTGTGGTGAAAGACTTTTATGCAAATCTACATGGAATCAACCAAGAAATTGTCTATGTGTGAGGAAGGTTCGGGCAATTCATTCCTTCAAGAATAAATGAGATTTTTATGATTGAAAATGTGTCAATCTGTCATTACGCAAATTCTACCCTTACGAGAGATAATATGAATGAACTCTATCAGTACCTTACAGAAGAAGATGCAAATAGGGAGGCTAGAGAAGATGGAAATGTATATTTTGGTCATCGTTGTTAAATATTGTTTCGAAGGTGACGTGACCCCCTAGTTTGTGATATTTTTTTACATAATTTATGTCAATTTAAATCCCCAATAACAGTACCAAAAACTTGACCCGTTCTGAAATTACTTAGTAAGTTAGCTTTCAAAAATATGGCCAAAATCTTGACCTAATTTATACTTAGTATTTAATGTGCAAAATATAAATATTATATAAAATATATAAAATAGTTCACACACTAGGAGTTCTACATAAGTGCATGTATCGCTTCAAGTAAAATAGAGCTTTCTTTACAAGCTCCAGCATAGATCCCACAGAGAAGCGCAGTAAGAAATCCCTTAGGCTAATTCTAGTCTACTACTATAAAGTCTTAGTTTTAGAAGATGAAATTTCTTATGATAATAACTTAAATCACAATATTCAAACTATAAAAAATAAAGTAAGAAAGAAAATTTAAAATATGTTTCATGATTGCTAACAGAAATGTAACTAAAAGAATTAAGTTCACTAAACTAATTTCTAAAGTTCATAGTTAATTTACTAAGACTGAACAAAGTTTTGTGGCGAAGAGTTCAAATTTAAGAAAGCATCATTCCACTTTACAATGAGTATATGGTTAGTGAAGCAATTAAAATCATTTAAAATTATACATAAATTTTTTTTTGTGCCAAATAGGAGAATTTATATTCTTTACCCTCTTTCGAGTGCATAAAGAACATTGACCAATCCAGAGTTTAGTCCCTAATTCCATGGTTAGGCTAGGAGGATATTGGCTGCCACTCCAGAACTCACACTACTCCCACACTTGAGGGCTACCAATCTCACATTAGTTTCCAATTAACTGGGCCAAATTGGGAATTTTAATTTTTCACCTTAAAGTTTCCAATTCTACATCCAACAAAGTATATTTACTTATTTATTTGCACCCAAGTCCATGAATGAGATACTCTCCCATGAAATCAAATGTGATTCTCCTCATGTTGTAGAAATCATAGCCCTTTCGGAACATATGTTTCTCAGCACATTTTAATATTTCAATTGGCCAAATCAAAAAATAAATAATGATATGAGTTCAAATCATCACAAATTATTGACATTTAAAACCATATAAAATAAATAAATTCTTTACAAAACCTTATCTCAAAGTAAGGAGAAGGATAAAGAAGATTAATCAGAATTCATGAGAAGGATATGACAAAACACAGATTTCATTAATAAAAGTAAGTTTACAAAACAAAAGAAATAAAAGACACAACTTATCTCACAATCCTTCTCAAGAAAATCCCTAGAAGTTCTCTTCAAGTCTTTCTCTCCTTACAAGCTCACTCAATTCTCTCCTCAAAATGTAATGAAGAAGAAATCTCTCACATTCCCTCTCCTCTTACAATCCTTGAATAAAATCTCCAAGCCCTTGAATTTTTCTCTCTTGCCTTCTTCTTTTTCTTATTCCCACGCCACACACTCAATCAAACATACATGCCTCCCCTCTTAATGCCCTAGATTTCCCTCTCTTTTATAAAAGGCTGCCTCCCTAAAAAAAGAATTCAAAATTCTCTCCAAAATTTTATCCAAAAGTCAACTCTTTTGATTTAAAAAGTCATGTCCATTGATTCAAGAGACATATACCTGCATGAAAGAACCTTCTAAAGTGTTTAGATACATTGAATCACTCTAAGGGGTGTTTTGAACAAATGTCCCTTCTAAAATTCGCGCAAAATTTATCCTGAATTACCTTAATCGGCAAAAAGTTTTCACTGGTGCATCAAGCGTCAGCTCTCTAGATTTTGGCGCATCATGTGTCGGTTTGGCGCATCATGTGGCAGTTTGGCTCATCATGCGCCACCTGTAGCAGCTCCACCAATTTGCTTCGTTTGGCTCTATTTTAGCTCTGTTTCGCCATATTTCAGTTGTGTTTTGCTCCTAATGCATATTTCTACAAAATAAGCATAATAAAAACCATTCATTAAAGTGTAATTTCATTCAAAAATATTTTAGAAATGTAAAGTATATAAAGTGTGGAAAGACATCGAAAAGTGCTAAGTCAGAATTTTTTCTTATAGCTTGTTTTTACTCCAAATTACACCATTTTTGCTTCATTTTATCCAAAAGATTCTTTCTTGTACCTAAAACCAAAAATATTTAAAATTGCTTCCTTTAAAGTGTAATATCATTAAAAATCATTAAAATTGAGCATAAAATATATATGAAAATGTAGTTAATTTTTAGATGTATCATAAGACATGACACTTCTTTATTGCATCGAAAATACTACCTACTATGAATATTAGTAAGGTAGCTAAGGAGAGTGATATTTTAAATTATTGTATTCAAATAGGAAAACCTATTGATATTGGAGAAATTGTGAAATTGGTTTTGGGTTTGAATGTGAATGGGTCTGCAACTGGACTTGGACATCCATCCACTATTTTTCTACTATGCAGTAGTCAATCGTAAGTACCTTACGAGAGTTGCGAAAAGTTCTTGTTCTTTGGAAGCCGATGGATCTAGAAGTCGGTTGTAACTGTATTAGAATGGGAGATGAAAACGATATGAATTTACTGATGGATCAGAAATCTCAAAATTCATCACCTATTCAGCCTTACTTCAGTTTTAATGCACTTTTAAAAAGGGTCAAGAGGATAGAAAAAGAGGTACAAAATGTTATGCATGCAATTGGGAATATTTCTAAAATGTTTAATCACTTGGAATGGAGACTTAAAGAACATTTTGAGCATATTGGTCGTATTAAAAATGGCTTGGTATGATGTTTTGGTACGTATGTTCATGAAACATGCTTGGATTGGGGAGGATTCGACTGATGAGTTTCCTTATTTACCCTTCTACAACTTGTATGAGCATTCCCAATCTATGGGAGATATCCAGGAGGACAAGAGTGAAGAAGATGTTTGAACTTAATCTATGCACGGAACATTTTCTTTAGTATTGCTTGTTTTAGTTGTTTGTTGTGTGGGATTGCATTTACTTTTACTGTTGAACTATATCAATGTTTGTGTGAAATTTTGATGTTTAGATTTCAGTGTTAGGATGTTTTGGCTTGCTTTAAACATTGAAATAGATGTTTGTTGGCTTGATAAATGTTAGTTTGTAAAAGCGCTGATTTTATATATAAAAGTGAGTTTTGTGTTGTTTGTGAAAGATGGATGTTAAATTAATGTTTAATTATGCTTATAAGGGTTCATTTGAGTTAATTAAAGGTGGACGTAAAACGGTATGGAGCAAATTTTCACAGAAAATGAAATATGGAAAAATTAACATGTTGGAGCATGATACGCCAGATTACAGAGAGTTTATGCATGTTGTGCCAGATTTGGCGCATGATGTGCCAAATTTCTGAAAATGCCAGATTACCTAAAAAATTGTGAAATCGCACGGTAAAAATCCATTTTTATTACTTGGGTCATCTCCTACCTCTAAAGATTGACCTAGGGCTTCACATTGAGCGCGATAAAGAATATTTCTAAGACTAAAAATCATAGATTTCATCTTCTCTTGGTAAGAGCTGCACTTTAACTTATAATTTTTTTATTTTCACCATTAATTTTTCCTACATTATGGAAATTTGAAGATTGTGATTTTTTATGGAAAAAGCTTGAAGAAAACTCACGGAGAAAAGTTTCTTACTAAATAATCTTACTAGAAGAGTTAGATTTTTTATTTTGTAATTTATTTGAAAATTTCAAATGCCTTCATGAGTAAAGAGAGGAAGGACAAATGATTTTGATGCACAAAGATTTATTAATTTGAAGGCCCAACACAGTTATAACACTCAAATCGAATCGAGATGATTGATCTAAGAACGGGCATTTGCTAACCTAGGTGGCGAGATCAAGAGGTTGATTCTTGCCAGAAATTGGGAAAGATTTTGCTACTTCACTGCAGTAGTGATTGTGCTAATGATTCGAGAGTTTTGTGCCAATTTGAGATTTACTAATGATGATCACATTCTCGTGAGAGGTAAGCAAATTGAATTTACTGCCGAAAGGATTAATGCTTTTTATGGGCTGAGGAATGTATTTTTTTGATAAATATGATGCATTCATGATGACTAATTCATCAATGGATGAAGTTATTGCTTTCCTGACTAATGTAAGAGGAGAATGGAGAATTAAAAAGAATAAGATAGTTAAATTCTCTGCTTCCATGTTGACTAGTCAGTCAAAGGTATGGCACCACTTCATTTTTGCTAGATTACTACCAACAAATCATCTGACTGATGTAACGAAGGATAGGACTGCATTGAACAATTGCATTTAGAACATTAAAGAAATAGATGTCGGTGCTCTTATAGTTCATAATGCACGGAGCATAGCTAAGAGCTCTACAGCTAGTGGTTTGGGTTACCCTGCTCTGATTTTTACTCTTTGTGAGCAATCAGGAGTAAAGCCCTAGAAATGAAGAAAGATTATAGCCACAAAATCTCATTAGGAAGCATATGATTCAGTGAGTTGAATCAATTGTTGAATCTAGGGGTGGAAGAAGTGATAGACTCTCTGAATCAGCTGCAGGGGCATTTACTTCTCACCCTACATCATTAAAAAACAATATGGACCAACTCACGATTCAACAATTAGATATATTAAATATTCAGAATCAGATTGGAGAGACTGGAGCAAGAAATTCTTATAATGATGTGAGTATTAGCAGAGGAAAGTTCAACATGATATAGCTTTTGAGGATGCTATGGTGAGGTATCTTATGGGTGAATATAATGTGGAATTTCCTACTTGACCTAGCTTTACTCCATATGCTCCTATTCATGATGAAGAAGAAGAAGAGGAAGAAGAAGATTATGATGAGGAAGGCGATGAAGACTGATACTTTCTGGAGGTAGTTTATTTGTTTTGTTTAGTTGTTTGTTTGTTTGTATGTTGTTTGGATTTTATTTGGTTCTTGAAACTATAGTAGTAAAAAATTTTATTTTTGTGCCGTGGACTTAAAATTGTAGTAGTAACAGTAGATTTTTACTTTTTTCTGCATTTTTAGTATTTTCAGATTTTTTTTTATTATTAAATCTCAGCAAATTTTTTAGGATATATTATGTCTCATTTAATGCCTTAAAGCCTGTATGCATTTTTAAAGTTAGTACCTGTCATATACCACAGCCCAACTTTATAGTCAGAAATCCTCTATAGGTTAGTTTTTACTTTCATCCATTTACTATTTTCATTCACTAACTAAATTTTGTACTAGAACATTTTTAAATACCTAAGAACTTAAGTTTGGGGGAAGAAAATTTCTTTTAAAAAGAAGTAAACTAAATTTTATTTATCCTTAAGTAAGAAATATTTTTAAAATTAATTTAACACAACCCAAGATATTAAAATTAAACTTTAAATGGCAATACTTAAGTTTATGAATATTTATGTTAAATTTAGGTAAAAATATTTAATAATGAATGTCAATTCTGATGTTAAAGATATTGGTATGATAAGATAAGACTAAGTTTTTCTATTTAAAGTAAAGGAAATTATATTTTTGAATTATTAAGACTTTTAGAGATTTGTGTAAGAAGAAAAGAAAGAGATTTTATGAAAATCATAAACTAATATGAATTTATAAAGTGAAGAAAGGTAAGGAGCTTTGACTTTGAGAAGAGGATAATGAAGTTCAAAATTATTAAAGGCTATCTAGATATAGTAATCCTCATTTGAAAATTAAAAAGAAAAGAAAGGATTGAAAAGATACTAAAAGAAAAAAAAAAGAAAAGAAAAGTAAGTGAGTAGAAGCTTGAGGACATGCTTAATAAAAAATTAGCTTCACTTGAATAAATTTAAGGAAAAAGCTTTATTACATTTTCTAAACTTATATTGGATTATTAGTAGCATTATTAGTAAAGTTTTCCTGAGATACTTTTTCATATGAATATTCTAAACATCCTTAATATGACAAATTGCAATTCTTCTTGAAATAAATATAGATTCATAAGTTGACTACTAAGTACTCATATACTTAGACTTCGAATCTAAGTTATTAAATTTTTTTTAAATCCAGGAGTTTGCTTGGGAAGGATTGTGAGATAAGTTGTGTCTTTATTTATTTTATTTTGTAAACTTATTTTTATATATGAAATCCATGTTTTGTCTTATTCTTCTCATGAATTCTAAGTAGTCTTCTTTATCATTCTCTCTACTTTGAGATATGGTTTTGTGAAGAATTGATTTTATTTTATATGGTTTTAAATGTTAATAATTTGTGATTATTTGAACTCTGATCTTCATTTACTTTTTGATCTAGCCAATTGAAATGTTATAATGTGTTGAAAAAACATATGTTCCAAAAGAGCTGTGATTTCTACAACATTGGGAGAATCATATTTGATTTCATTACAGAGTTTTTTATCGTGGAGTTGGGTGCAAATAAATAAGGAAATATACTTTGTTGGATGCAAAATTGGAGATTTTAATTTGTTAGATTAAAATCCCTAATTTGATCCAGTTGATTGGAAACTGATGTGAGATTGTTAGCCTTCAGGTGAGGGAGTAGTGGGAGCTCTTTAGTGGCAATCGATATCCTCCTAGTATCCTCCAGCTAACCGTGGAATTAGGGACCAAACTCTGGATTAGTTAATGTTATTTATACACTCGAAAGAGATTAAAGAATAGGATTGCTCCTATTTGGCACAAAACAGTTTATATATATATTTTTAAATGATTTTAATTTCTTCAAAAAACATATACTCATTGGAAATGGGAATGATGCTTTCATAAATTTGAACTTTCTATCACAACATCTTAGTTTTAATTTTCATAATTTTACCTTTGAAAGTTTAGCATTTAATTTAGTTAACTTTATCTTTTAACTGCATTTTAATTAGCATTCACTTATTACTTAATATTCAAACTTCGCACTTTACTTTTGTATTTTTAAAATAGTATTTTACATTATAATCTAGGAACTTATTTACAGGCATTTCCAACTTCCCGGTGGGATCGATATATATGACTCCATTAGAGACCTTTATTACTTGAGTTATATGTATACTTGCATTATTTTTAAAAGATGATTTTGGCAGTTTAACGATTATTAAAAGATAAAACTATTTTAATTGAAGTTATTTTGTTAGGATTAAGTTGAATATTTGTTGTTGTATCTGTCGTGTGTATTTTGTAAAATTAAAAAATATTTGCAAAACTAACACACTAAATCTACCCGCATCAATTCACAGTGTTGTTTCTCCCATTACGGATTTGCAGCATTAGAGTTATTGTTACTCCAATTAAAATTTGGATGATTATTCCAACCAGGATTAATAGTTGGCATAAGGATTATTAGAATGATTATGCATTGCATTTAAGATCTCATAAGAAGATTGGAATTCTATCATTTGTCCCAATGAGTTTTCCTCAAGCACAGGTGCTGTCTGAGAATAAATCATTCCATATTAATCTATCTTATTTAATATAATAACTATTTGGGTAGCTAACATAGATATTACATCACTACTCTTTTTGGATTTACCCTTTCAGAGGGCCATTAAAAATTATTAGTAGTCATCTCTTCAATTAAAGAATATGCTTCATCGAATGGTGTTGACATTAATGATCCACCAGCAGCAGCGTCAATTACCGATCTAAGAGATCCAACCAATCTATTATAAAATGTTTGAATTGTTAACCAATCTAGAAATGCATGGTGTGGACACTTCCTATGGAGATCTTTAAATCTTTCACAGGCTTCATAAATTGACTCTCCTCCAAACTAATAAAAAATGTAATATCGTTTCTAAGCTTAGCAATTTTTTAAGGTTGGAAATATTTAGATAAAATTTTTTGTGTAAGTTTCCCCAAGTTCTGATAGATCTGGGTGCTAATAAGTTTAACCACATCTTAGCTTTACCACTCAGTGAAAAAGGAAAAAAGTCTAAGTTTGACGGTATCATTTTGACACTCCATCATATTTAAAAGTAGTACACAATTCTAGAAAACTAGCAAGGTTTAGATTAGGATCTTCAGTTGGTGTTCTCCCAAAATTATTTTTTGTACCGTTTGGATAATAACATGTTTAAGCTTAAATGAATTTGCAGTTATAACATGGTTTTGTATACTTAAATGAATTTCATCTGTTATAGGATTCACATAATAAAGTGAATGCTAAGTAAAGTAATAGAGTGGATGCTAAATAAAATGCATTAAAAGATAAAGTTAATTAAACTAATTGCTAAACTTTCAAAAGTAAAATTACAAAAACTAAACAAAGTTTTTGTGACGAAGAGTTCAAATTTAATAAAGCATTCTTCCACTTTACAATGAGTATATGGATTGTGAAGAAATTAAAATCATTAAAAAATATATATGATACCTTAAATAGGAGCAATTCTATTCCTTACCCTCTTCCGAGTGCATAAAAACATTAAAAAATTCAAAGTTTGTTCCTTAAATCCTCCTTAACTCCATGTTTAGGCGGGGAGGATGCCGGCTGCCACTCCAGAGCTCCCACTACTCCCTCATCTGGGGACTATCTATCTTGCATCAGTTTCCAATCAACTGAACCAAATTGGGGATTTTAATCTGTCATCTTAAAATCTTCAATTCTACATCCAACAAAGTATATTTTCGTATTTATTTGCACTCAACTCCATGGATGACATCCTCTCCCATGAAATCAAATGTGATTCTCACTATGTTGTAGAAATCATAGCCCTTTCATAACATATGTTTCTCAGCATATTTTAACAATTTAATTGACCAGATCGAAAAGTAAATGAAGATCAGAGTTCAAATCTTCACATATTATTAATATTTAAAACCGTGTAAAATAAAATCAATTCTACACAAAACTATATCTCAAAGTAGGAAGAATGATAAAGAAGACAACTCAAAATTCATCAGAAGGATATAATAAAACATGGATTTCATATATAAAAATAATTTTACAAAACAAAAGAAATAAAAGACTCAATTTTTATCACAATCCTTCACAAACAAATCCCTAGAAGTTTTCTTCAAGCCTTTCTCAACTTATGAACACTCTCAATTCTCTCGTAGAAGTATAATGAAGAAGAAATCTTTCACCTTCCCTCTCCTCTTACAATCCTTGAAGAAAATCTCCAATCCCTTGACTCTCTCTCTCTTTCTCTCTCTCTCTCTCTCTCTCTTTCTCACCACCTTTACACGCCACACACACACACTTTCTTCAAAGACCCTCTCTTTTATTAAAGGTTGCCTCCCTCAAAAAATAATTCAAAATTTCCACTAAATTCTATCTAAAAGTCAACCCTTTTGCATTTAAAAGACATGTCTATTGATCCAAGAGACATACCCTTCATAAAAAAACCTTCCAAAGTGTCTAGATGCATTGAATCACTCCAAGGGGTGTTTAGAATAAGTGTCCATTTGAAAATTTGCGCAAATTCATTCCAAATCACCTTAATTCACAAAAAGTCATCTCTGGAACATCTGACGCCAGCTTGTTTAAGTTCGCTGTTATGGGTTTTGGTGCTTCAGATGCCAAATCTGGCACATCTGACGCCAGCTCTCTGTAAAATGGCACTTTTGGCACCAATCTGGCACCAGTTCTGGCGCATCTAGCGTCGGAATTGCTAACATTCACTGTTTTGGCTCCAAATTTCATCATTTTTGTTACTTTTGCTCCAAATGCCTAAATATGATATACCTATAATAAAAACATGAAAATACCCTTCTTTAAAAAGCATTATCACAAAAAATAAGCATAAAACATATATTTAAAATAGCATATTATTTTGGTGTATCAAGAGCATAACATGATTTAGCCCATAACTCTTATATATAGGGTCACGAGATAAGTGAAATCGTCACGTAGGGATAAAAATGGAATTATACAATAATTTCAATAAATATGTTAACACATATCAGATCAACACATAATTCAAGAAGACTTAATATTTTATTCGAAATTGAACATTAAAACTTACACCTAAAATTATTTTGAGAGAAAGTATTTTACATGGGAATCATCTGTTGCTTCAATCAAGACATACCCCTGCCAAGTAGCCTCTTATACAAAACCTCTCCCCCAATTTTAAACCAATTCACTTAATCTATCTTGGTTTGAATCTAGAGCATGGAGCATGCCTACCAAATGCCTGATAATTTTAGTTAAAGAGTAGTGACAAAAGAAAAATATGTGGAGATTTTCATACCTATTTTACACTGATTTTGATGATATTGCACTTTAAAGAAACGTATTTTTGATATTTTGTTGTAGGTATGTTGAATTATGTTCATTGGAG
>NW_018251702.1:3596-4120 GCF_001263595.1 Phalaenopsis equestris | reverse complement strand
ACACGGCCGGTGGCGCCACCGGGGCCGCCGACGGCGAGAACGTCGGTTCTCTCAACAGATGCATTGAATGTGGACAATTTTTTAAGGGCCGCTTTGGGAACTCTTGAAATCTCTTCTACAACTTTAAAAGAAACAATTTGGAGGCCAAAAAGGTGTGTCCACAGGGGTATCCCGTGTGTCCATTAGAGTGTAGAGAGTGTAATTTAGGGTTAGTATTGTGAGGAATTCTTGGAGAGATTGTATGAGTGGAAAGAAAGTGAGAGATTTCTTCCTCCTTGCCGCTTTGAAGGAGAGTTCTGTGTGTTGTAAAGAAAGGAAAAGATTCAGAGGAACTTCGAGGAGTTTGCTTGGGAAGGAATTAGAGATAAGTGGTATTTACTTATTGAAGTTTGTATGACTTTGCTTTTATATATAAATTCAAAGTTTTGTCGTATCTTCTTCATGAGTTCTGAGTAGTTTTCTTTGTCTTTCTCCTTGTCTTGAGATTTTATGAAATGGTGATTTAAATTGGTTGAGCCTTGAGA
>NW_018251702.1:1982-3150 GCF_001263595.1 Phalaenopsis equestris | reverse complement strand
TGACAAGGAGAAGAATGCTTTCTTATATATTGAACTTCACATTAGAAACTTTATTAGTAGAATTAGTTAATTAAGAGTTTATTAAAATTATTTTTTTATTTCAATTGCCTATTAGTGACAAATTTGCAATTTGAACTATATTATTGTAATTAAGTATTGATTTTTTAAATCTTAGTTCGTAGCCTCTAATATTACTCCATGTGGGATATATCCAAGACTCCATTAGAGCGTTGTATTACTTGAGCGATGCGTATACTTGTGTTGATAAGTGTGACTTTGCAATTATTGAATATTTTATACACATCTTTATCAAATCTATAACAGTTGTCAAGTTTTTTGCGCCTTTACTGGGGATTTAAATCTTCTAGCAGCAGTATTAAATTCTTGTATTTTTAAGCATATATAGAGTGGCTGTCAAGTTTTTGGCGTCGTTGCCGGGGAAGTAAAAATTAGATTTAAAAAAAAAATTATAATTAGAGTAACGGACAAATTGGGATTATTAGAAAACTTTTACTTGAATTACAACTGATTTTCATATTTAGTTAACTATTTTTTCTGTGTACTGATTTCAATTGTATGCGTAAATTTGGACCTAAAAATCTTATACCCTATGATTCGGAATTAGAACGCACTGTTAGGAGAATTATAAAACTAAGAAAATAACCTAGAAATCCTGACACAATGGAAAATAATGTGAACAATCAAGGAATAGAAAATGAACATCAACCTAGACCTCTACGAGATTATGCAAATCCTACAGCAGATGAAATTCACTTATCTATCCAAAATCCTGATGTAGTTGCTAATTCATTTGAGCTTAAACCTGCTATTATCCAAATGGTACAAAACAATCAATTCGGAGGTACACCAAATGAAGATCCTAATTTACACCTCGCTAGTTTTTTAGAACTTTGTGCTACCCTTCAATATGACAGAGTTTTGAATGTGGTGTTAAACTTATACTTTTTCCTTTTTCACTTAAGAATAAGCTAAGATGTGGTTAAATTTGTTAGCACATGGATCTATTAAAACTTGGGGAGAACTTTCACAAAAATTTCTATCCAAATATTTCCCTCCATCCAAAACTGTTAAACTTAGAAATGACATAACATCATTTTATCAGATTGATGGAGAGTCGATATATGAAGCTTGGGAGAGATTTAAAGAT
>NW_018251702.1:0-751 GCF_001263595.1 Phalaenopsis equestris | reverse complement strand
AATTATTTAGAAAAAGCTTCCTGAAAAATTAAAAGATCCAGGTAGTTTCACTATACCGTGTGCTATCGGTGAAAGATTTTATGGAAGAGCTTTATGTGATTTGGGAGCCACCATTAATCTTATGCCTCTAACAATTTTCAAAAGATTAGGATTAGGAGAAGTCTCACCTACTTCTGTAACTCTTCAATTAGTGGATTGTTCAGTTAGTTATCCTTAGGGAGTTATAGAAGATGTGTTAGTAAAAGTTGATAAATTTATCTTTCCTGTGGATTTTATTATTCTAGATATGGAGGAAGATAAAGAAATACCTATAATTTTAGGGAAACCTTTTTTAGCTACTGGAAGAGCTATGATAGACGTTCAAAAGAGAGAATTAACTATGAGAGTTAACGATCAAGAAGTGACTTTTACATTGTAAAATTTATGAAATACCCTGTTATTGAAAGAGATAATAATTTTTTTTACATGGAAATTAGTGAACATCTAGTGAACGATCATTTTAAAGAATATTTGAAGAGAAAAATGATTTTGAAGACAAAGATGAAGTTATTTTGGATGAAATAGAAAATGAAGAATTAGATTATGTTCAGGAAAGATTTGAGATGCTGGATATTACAAGTATGCTGGATATTACAAGAAATACTGATAAGAATCTAGTTCCATCAATTATAAAACCACCTGAACTTGAGTTGAAAATATTGTCTAACCTCTTGAACTATGTGTCTCTGGGAAACTCATCTACATTACCTGT
>NW_018251701.1:0-981 GCF_001263595.1 Phalaenopsis equestris | reverse complement strand
TCCCAAAAATTCCAAAAATTCTCAGAAAATCCCAATAAATCCCAAATATTTCCAATTTCATTTCTCTTAACTACCATATGACCCATATTAGCCAATTTGACCATCTTTAACCAAAATCCCCAAATTGCCATTTAAAGACCCAAATTTTCCCATATCCAACTCGCTCAAATGTCCACCAATTTGATCTCAGTTGACCTCAATTCCAATCCCAAACTCAAAATAACTTTTTATATGATCAAAATAAACCAAATCCAAGCTCAATTGGTCCATGATTTGAGCCCAATTTTGATTTGGGTCAAAACCCCAATTTTGACCATATGGCTTAATCTCACCAAATTGAACCCATACCCTAGTCGATTGGCCCCAGTTCATATTGAAAAAACTTGATAAAATTCATATACATCAAAATCAACCATCAATTGGCCTTGGTGAAGCCTCAAATCCGTTTGATTTTGGCCTAAATCCAAAATTCCCAAATTTAGCCCCAAATCGGCTAAGTCCCCAAATTTCACCCAATTGATTGCCTTAAGCTCCAAATTGGCATCCAATTTGTGTTGAAAACTCTTCATGAGGTCAATATTGACCATTTACAACAATCAATTTGGACTTAGCCCAAGGCAAACCCAAGATAGACCCAAGCCTAGCCCAACATGACCAAATTGATTAAAGTTCAAAATTCCCTCAAATCCACCCTCCAATTGAGCTCAAAACCACTTTCATCCGTCACCAAAGTTGATCCTTATGATCATCTACACCAAATGAAACAATCAATTGAGCCAATTGACATGGCTAACCTAGCCCAAACCCAAGTTTTGGGCATCTGCACCCACTTGGACCCATACACTAAATGTGACCTAACCACCATAAGGCCACCAAATTAACTCCACCACAGCCATTAGTTGAACTTATTGACCAGTCCAAACACCATAAAAACACCTAAATAAAACCATGGACTAAAGGTCCCCCAAATTAAGGGATCTT
>NW_018251700.1:0-1770 GCF_001263595.1 Phalaenopsis equestris | reverse complement strand
CATGCTCCTATTCCAACTTTTATGCATAATTCAGGTCTGCTAAATCGGTTTACCTTTGTCTAGGACTAAGAATAGTAACTAGTGGAATTAAGCTATACTTAGATGGGCAGATAAAATAAAACCAGATTAACCTCAATTTGTGTTAATTTCAGCTTATTAACCTGATTGGTGGCTAAATTCATGTTTTTTTGACCGATTTCAGCAAAGTTAACCTGATTTCTTGTTAACTTCAGGTTGTTTGGCCTACTTTTAACCTGAGTGGTTTTTTGCAGTACTGCAGTTCCAGCTTTAAACCATCACAAATCATAAAGCCCTTACAAATTTATTTTACTTTTATCTCGCACAACTATGTGTACACTCAAAATTATGATTGCAACATTTAATATCTCTTGACTAAAGACATAATAAGCTCTGAAAGTTTTCATCACTGCAGTGTTAACTAGCATAATTATGCATTGAAACTGAACAACTAAAGCCCAGAATTACAAAATATCAATGTTCAGAAAATGTTACATAAAAATGAGATATGTGAGTGAGCATAGAAATCTCGAATTAGACATGAAAAATATACAGCGACTTACAGAAAAAGCAGCAACAGCAAGAACAACAACAAAAATAAAAAGACATGGTGTGAATATGCGATTATGCATTTAAGAAAGTTCAGATGAATGAAGAAAAATGAGCTATTGATTATTAGAGATATTTCTGTATGACCTTTTGAAATATTAACATTCATGCCACTCAATTTTTATGTGTTTACATATCTAACACCTAAACTTCACATATCTAACACCTGAACTTCCAATTTTTACATATATGCCACCTTCCCTATGCATGAAAAGGTGTATTTCACATTTAAAATTTAAAATGATGGTATTTTTTATGTGATATGACAGATTTGGGTGGTATAAATGTAAAAATTAGAATTTAGATGTTAGATATGTAAATATATAAAAATTTGGTGGCATGTATGTAAATGCCCCGGATATGTAAATATATAAGAATTTGGTGGCATGTATGTAAATGCCCCGAACCTCTTTTAAGCATTTTGTTGAACGATGCATGATTAAAGTAACACAATAGAAAACAGCCACATGTGTTGCATGTTTCAAACTGCATAAACAATAGTGAGTTCGAGAAGACAGATATTCCCAAGTAAGAAAAACAAACTTCAGCAATAATCATCAAAAGAAGGATTCATCATTGACATTTCATGCAAATTTCCAAAAAACACAAAGTAGATGAAGTAAAAACAAAAAAAGAAAACGGAAAGCTTGCCTCTTATCCTCCTGAATGCGTCCTGAGGAATATCCATTCATCTGAGGCAATCTATCATCTAAAGTGTATTCTGTATCATGCTGGTTACAAAGAACAGGAAAAATTCGTTTTTTACACTCAGTCAGAAATAAAGTAGACAATTTTGTATGGTCAGTTGCCAAGAAGGATTTGTTAACTCTCCTGTTGAAGTACACCCTATTCTTATTAAGTCTCATAGGGTTTGGAAATTTAAGTGAACATCTGGAAGACAATTTTGTGACCATTTCAGCTGCTCCATTGGAGCTCCCAGATCTCAGCACTGAAAAGCAAACTACTTGTTGTGCAGTTTCCATCACAAAACGCCCCTATTTATTTTCTGAGAACAAGGGCAAGATATCAATTTATGTCCCTGCATTTACAAGAACAAGGTTCAAACTAAATTAAAATAAAGGGCATTTACATACCACCTAATTCATATATATTTACATATCTAATACCTAAAATTTGTTTTTT
>NW_018251699.1:0-448 GCF_001263595.1 Phalaenopsis equestris | reverse complement strand
AGTAACCAAAGTATCAACCAATAAATTCCCAAGCTCGAGTCAACCTCTAATCTTCTTCTTTCTTTTGAAATAGACCTATCATTCCTCATTCGAAGATTGGCTTGCCTGATTAGTGGTTTGGTCTAAAGTGTGTTAGGCATGTGTAAGATGATGAACATTAAAAATAATTGATTGTTGTACCAGCTGATCTTTTATTTGATCAAAGGAGCACTCTCGTGTGTTTATGTAAGTGAGTCTTCTTTAATAATAATGAGTGGTATAAACACTTTTGGATCTGTACCTGTAATATGATGTTATTTATCAGAAGCTGCGAAGTTGGGTAGAGGATCGGGTTGCACCTTCTCAGTAGGGATGGTAGGTGGCTGATCTTTAACGATATTCGGCTTTAGATGAGTATGCAGGCGATGACAAATAATAGAACTGTGGCCAAATATATTACAACGAGAGC
>NW_018251698.1:16876-18035 GCF_001263595.1 Phalaenopsis equestris | reverse complement strand
TTGGCTGAGTCTAGGCTGAGATCTTAGGGTTTTAGCGTTGATGGTCACTGGATCATTCAATCGGGGACAATGACGGGGAGCCGTTCGATCGCTCGTGTATCACTTGGATGCCAAGATCGAGTTAGACAACGCTTTGGAACATAAACCGCGGGCCGAGTCAGCAAGCTACTTGGACAGCGGCCTCCAACCAGAGCACGCCACGCATGCCTTCGGAGCCGTCGTAGGATGAGATGGCACGCGCAGTTTAGATAGATAAATAGGGCTTTTCTTATTTATTTAAATACCCTTAACTTAGAAAATTCATAATTTTGTGTAGAAAGAATCAAAAAAATAAAATAAAAATACCCTCTTGCTCAGTGAACATAGGAGAACAATCTGGAATAAATTTCAAGACCATGTTATGCATATGTTGTTTTTAATTAATTAAACACTGTTTTCAATCATTCGATTCTCAATGCAAATTGATATATCATCTTGGCTTGAAACTTTGACATGTTGCAACCTCTATCAGGGGAAACATTCTCTGATTTTTCCAGAGTTAGAGGAGGTTCCTATACAGCGATCTATATTTTTCAAGTTATTCCACATTATTTCTTTAAAATGATCATGAAAATTAGCATATTGATTAAAAAATCCTAAGAAAATTTTCGAAGGTCCACCATGACTAGAGAAACCTTTGGAAATAATTTCATGGGTCATATCATTTAAAATGCACTTAAATTTTGCAAACACTAAATCACTAAGATAATTAATTTTGTAAAATATAAGCATTTAAATGATTTGATTTTTGATCTCCACTGTGGTTTATGATCCAGAGAACTCATCATAAAAATTTCAAAATATTTTGAGTTCATTTGACAACTTAAATTGATTTTTAAAGCTAAATACCACTCTTGGCATTTAAATGATTTTTTTACAAATCAAAATATAATTCAAAATTAGTTTTTTGAGTTTTCTATGATCAAGGATATTTTCTAAAAATAAAATTATATTTAAAATAAAAAGTTTATTTTTAGCCGATTTTAAATATTTGAATAATTAAAAATCCATAAAAGTCACAAAAATAATAAAACTTTTGGAAATGTTCTAAATTGCTTCCTAATCACTTAAGAACACTTAGAATATTTTTCCTGATTTTCTAAATAAAGATATTGAATTT
>NW_018251698.1:11968-13874 GCF_001263595.1 Phalaenopsis equestris | reverse complement strand
TAGCTGTTCAACCATATTTGAACAGAGGGGTTCAGAAGGCCATTAAGGACTCTTTATATTTTCATGTGGGGTCGGACCCCCAATAGGTGTGTCAGTGGACTAATTCCATCTGGGCATTTTCTGCCACTAATTGGGTCCCGCACTGGGTCCTAAAATTTTTCACACCTCCCTTCAAAATTTGATTTGCTATTTCACAAATTAAACTAAATCGTGTTGTGTTGCGTGCACTTTGAAATATTAATTAAATTTTACACCTTTTTAAACAAAGATGTTAAAAATACCCATAAATTAAGACCCACCCAGTCTACAGATCAACCTCCATTTTCAGTGCTTGCACTAAAGATTTTGAGGTTTTTGGCCATATAGCTAACCCTAACACTTTCTGTTTTAGAGCCTGCTATAATGGCCTACCCAACACTGACTTTTTGCTCCAATCTGCCATCGGACCGCAGTGCTCGTAATGTCGCTCCCACCATCAAGTTTGGAGCTGGATTTGAAAACCTCGAGGTTATCCTCGGGAAATCACCATTCGTGGTAATGAAGATCGCTTCTCCAGAAATACAAGAGCCATCTGCATAATTCAGTTTGAACTGCCCTCAGGACTTCCCTGCCTGCAAGAAGACTAAAGCTACTATCATCAAGCCTGCTATCCCTGCTACTGCCAAGGGGCAAGTAGTGATGGTCGTTGAAGATCCGATTAAAGGATTAACTGTTCCACCACCCGTGTTTGAGATCGGGTCAAGTTCAAGGACTGTACCACTGACCCGAACTCAAAGGAGGAATCGCAGAAAAGTTTGGAGGGCCATCAAAGCCCAGACTATTGAAAACACACCCGTTGAAAAGGAGCCTCATCAAATTGAAGAGGTGTTACCAGAAATTTATCCAATCCAACGAGGCAGTATATTCCATCCTCTCACAGATACTGATGGATATGAGAGAATCTGGAAGATTGCTGCCGCATTACCATCACTCCATGAACACAGTGAGGTGGGAAAGAAATTCATTCCTATCACCCGAGTTAGTGTAGTATTCAGAAGGCTTGCTACTAAAGAAGGATGTTCTGTTAGTGAGTTACTTAAATGAGTGGGACATGCAATTTTCCCTCATATGAAAAAAGAAATTTTGAAGGATGTTAAGTCCGTTACAAAGTCTCGCAAGTCGACCGTAATGTCACCTACCCGTATTCTCGTCTGGTTCCATTTGGGAAACCGAGTTGATACTGCTATAGTCACCACCAATCATACCACCGACCGATTAAGACGAGACTGGGTCCGAGGAGCTTACCCGTCATTCCTGCAATCACGAAGAAAAAGATAAGACGATTACCTGACACTATAGTCGGTCTACACCACGGGGAGCATACCTTCCCTCGACATACTAAAGTCTATACTAAGACGTCTCGTCCTAAGGCATCATCGTAGAAGAATAAAAGGGTATGGGTAACCAAGGTTGCTGCACCGATACAGTTCAGTGAGCCTGAAAGACAGCAAGTAAAGACAGCAAGTAAAAACAGTGCCTGAAATATCTGACATCGTCGCGACAATAACCACCAAGTTGGAGGAACAAGTAGAGGGTATCAACCAAGGTCCTCCAGATCTTAAAGCAATCAAGGAATCATTAATTGAGGAAAAAGTTGAGAAACTCAGGATTGAGATTTTTGAGTTAGCTCGAGAGCATGAAGTTTCCGTCAATAGTGACGATGAAGATTTTGATTACAGTGATTACTTGGAGGAGGATTTCATGGATGTGACCAAAACCAGAGCTACCACATCTACACGCGAGGCTCAACCTCACACTGAAGAGAACGCGTAGATGAGCTTCTTATGGTTATCCTCCTAAGGGATGAGCAAGTCAGTCTACTGGAGAAAAGAATAGAAGAGATGACTGCAGCTATGACCGCCATGGC
>NW_018251698.1:7995-11598 GCF_001263595.1 Phalaenopsis equestris | reverse complement strand
CTTGTCAGGGATCGCTTTCGACTGGTACGCTGACCTGCCCAATGGGTCAGTTAAAACATTTTCTGAGTTGGAGTAGTTGTTTGTGAAAAGATTTTCTGGGGCGCAGCATCATGTGTCTATTGGAGAACTCATGATAGAGAAGCAGAAGCCTAGTGAAACCTTGGCAGACTATATTTTGAGGTGGAGAAACCTTAGCATGAAATGTGAACCTCAGCTATAAGAACATCAAGCGATTGAGATTCTACTCAAAAGCATTCATGGGCCAGTAGCTTTCATGCTTAAGGGACTCACCATCAAATCCTTCGATAAGCTACTCAGTAAAGCTAGCAGTCTTCAAAAAGAAATGAAGCACATAGAGCCGCATGAAAAGGCTAAGGTGACATGAGTGTTCGAAAAGAAATCAGGAGCAGTCGCAACTGTTGACAAAGGAAATCAGCTGATACAGATTTATGCAGAAGAGCATCGCTAGTCTTCATCGCAGTACTCTCCGAAACAGAGTAGTCAATCCAACCAACGAGCGTCTCAGGAGGGATCACCTCGAACAGTGAGTAAAAGAAAATCCTCCGACCTTGACAGAGCGACAGAAAGTTGTGTATTTCTTTAAGGATGAGGCCGTATCTAAAATATTCAAAAGCTTGACGAAGAAATCAGAATTCAAAGTACCTGATCCAAAGAAACCCAAAGAGGTGGATAAGAAGAATGAACCAAATTATTGCCCGTACCACTGGTTGCTTCGGCACACTATTGACAAGTGTTTCATCTTTAAAGATTGGCTCAAAAAGAACCTCAAGGAAGAGCCCTCAAGGAAGAGAATATAACAATCCTGAAGGAGTATTTGAGAGAACCTGAAAAAGGTTCCATAAACATGATTTCAGCTAAGTCAATCTCCCCAATCGATCCGTATACTAGAACCGACGGGTGGAGTACAACTTGGGATGAACTCAAGAGGGTCCTCAATCAAATACAAGATTCATCAAAACAAGCTTCTATGAATACCGAAGAAGGATGAAATGAGGTATGGAGTAGGTCGTCCAAAAAGATACTAAACAAGATACAATCTGCATCAAAACAAGCCTCCATTCAGAGTCTACAACATACCGAGCCCGAGATGAAGGTTTCGCCATAAAATACGTCATCTTCAAGGATAAATACCAATAAAAAGAAAAACATCACTGCCAATATTGATAGCACGGGGGGTAGGATAGGAGCTGCCTCTACTCTCTACTAGACTGGTTGTCTCTACTAGACTGGTTGTCTCGAATTTGGGGAAGGAAATCCTCGAACCCTTGACTTAGTATGATTATCTTTTTGTCCCTCCGGGGCCTTATGAATGTAATGATTGTGATTTTGGCAACGTTTTGACTACTTTTGGTAATAATGTAAATGATTATGACCGACCTAGCTGTGATCTCAACCCCCAAAATGATTCTCAAATTGTACTCGAGTCTGATGAACTTGTTGTCAAGTCTGAAGAAGAACTCATTGATATAGATAACGAAGAGCCAACTCTCGAGCGCCATGGTGCAGCGTTTACCGTCATCTTAGATCTTTCTGAAAAGGAGGAAAAGACAACAGAAGATTCAATAATGATATCTCAAGAAGAAGACGTCACAAAAGTTAACTTAAGGAGCGAAAAAGTGTTACCACCAAGAACAGCTCCAACAGACAAAGGAAAACAGATAATGACTCGAGAAGAGATACCCCCACCTCCGCTAGTAGAAGAACCACATAATCAAGATAAAATCAGAGGACCATACAAATATACTACAATGTGCTAGCTCATCTTAAGAAGTTGCCTGCCCAACTAAGCATCTACAACGCTCTGATCCTGTCAAAGGAGATGAGAGAAACTCTAGTTACAGCTTTGCTTGATCCAGAAATTTGCTTAGCTCAGTTGGCTAGCACATCCTCAGATGAAGTTTGCCCTTTAAGAGAATAGTTAACCTTCACAGATGAAGACTTGCTGCTCGGTATTGCCGATCATAACCGTCCACTCTACATCTCCGTCAACATCGGCAGATTTGTGTTATCCAAATGTTTAGTGGATCCTGGGGCATCTCTTAACTTGATGAGCCTACTAACATTGGCCTATTTAGATATTGAAGCTCAAGAGCTTACGGCCGGTAAGATGATGTTAAGAGGATTCAACCAAAAGGGAGAAAGAGCCCTTGGATCAATTACATTACTTATGAAGGTTGGAGAACTTGTGACAACCACTAAATTTCATATCATCGACGCTGAGACCTCTTTTAATTCTCTATTGGACCGACCATGGATTCATGAGCACAATACGATTCCATCATCACTACACCAGTGCATTAAATACCACAAACATGTTCAAGAAAATTGCATCAAGGGAGATCTACAACCATTTTCAGTGCATGAAGTTGGTATCCATGAAGATGCTGCCTACTACGCGCCTCCAAAGAGGACTATCTTCTCTCGTGAGGTTATCACAAACAAAGATGAAGATTTAGGAGAATCACAAATAGGAGGCCATGCAACTCTGCTTCAACAACCTTCTACCACTCCCATACGACGAGTTGGTGGAGGTTCTTCTAGTTCACGCACCTGAGGTCTAGGCCGGGGACGCGAACGAGGGAAGATGCATTTAATTGTTGAATGGACTAGGCCAACTATAAACATTGGTGACAAAGACAATTCTGAATATGAAATAATGATGACAAAGCAGAAGAAACCTCAGTACGAGATATCCTTAGAAGATACAGAGAGGAATGAATGTGAAGCAATGCATGATCGGATAAACCACTATGTGAATACAATGACCCTTACTCTGATTCTCCCTCAAAAGGTCGAGAGTTTAGAGGTCAAGGAAGTCCGTAGTGTTAGTTCAAAGCCGATCAAATTTTACTGTGTTTCTACCTCTACTGAGCTTGAAAAACATGTAAATTTAGATTTTGATTCCAATGAATTTATGGAATTACCGTTTGGTTACTTCTCGCCTTGTGTTCAAAAGTTAATTCAACAGGGACACTTGTCAAAACAATTGCCAAAAGATAAATTTCAACTTTTTAAAAAACTATGGAATTCTAAAAGTTGAACTCCCAATTCAAAAGAAGGTCTCGGATTTGATACAGTTGAACCAGTTGATTATTTTTAATTTTGCTTGGTTATTACTGGTGGGTCAGAAGAGGATTGCCTCGATGTGGAGGATTACTCTACTGACCAACCAATAGAAGATGCTCCACCAGAATTTGAGGACAAAATTAAATCTACCATTGATGAGTTGAAAGAGATTAACCTCGGGACTGAAGAACGACCTCGACCTACATTTATAAGTTCTCTACTTGATGACGAAGAATCTGCAGAATTGGTTAAAGTATTAACAAAATTCAAAGATTACTTTTTATCAAGCTATGATGAAATGTCAGGGCTGTCAGCAGAGGCTGCAGTCCTTAAACTTGGGGTAAAAAAGAATGAGAGCCCAGCAAAACAAGCTCCAAGGAGAATACGCCTTGAAATAGAACAACAAGTCATCGCCGAGGTAAAAAAGTTGATTGACACCAACTTTGTTAAAGAAGAGCAATACCCCACATGGTTGGCTAACATTGTACCTGTTAAGAAGAAAAATGGACAGATCCG
>NW_018251698.1:6837-7818 GCF_001263595.1 Phalaenopsis equestris | reverse complement strand
TACCGATTGGAATTTTCTGCTACACAGTGATGTCGTTCGGCCTAAAGAACGCTGGAGCAACATATCAGCGCGCCATGATTAAGATTTTTGACGACCTCATCAATAATCAAGTAGAATGCTACGTGGATGATTTGGTCATCAAAAGTAAATAGATAATAGACCATTTGTATGATTCGAGAATCGTGTTTGAATGGTTACAACGATATGACCTTAAAATGACTGAGATCGAGCCGGATGAGATTAAGGCTATCTTGGAAATGCCTCCCCCTAAAACCTTAAAGCAGCTACATTCCTTCCATGGGAAGTTGGCATATCTGAGACGCTTTATTTTTAATCTCTCAGGTAGGTGTCAGCCTTTCTCGACATTAATTAAAAAGGATGCCAAATTTATCTGGGAAGAGAAGTGCCAGCGGGACTTTCAGGACGTTAAACAATATTTAATGAGACCTCCTGTTTTGGCAGCCCTTATGCCAGGGAAACCATTGATACTTTATATCGCGGCTTTAGATGACTCTCTTGGAGCCCTCTTAGCCCAAGTCAACGTGGAGGGAAAAGAAAATGCGCTCTACTACTTGAGTCATCATCAAATACCGACGGAGATAAGGTAACCACCTATTGAAAAGCATTGTTTAGCTTTAATTTTTGCAGTCCAGAAGCTTAGACATTACATGCTTTCTCATAAGATTACCCTAATCTCAAAAGTTAATCTGTTGATTTGATGACCCGACCAACACTCTCCGGACGTTTAGCAAGATGGTCAATGATCTTATTGCAATTTGATATAACTTTTGTTCCTCTTCGTGCTATCAAGGGACAGATACTAGCAGACTTTCTCGCTGCACACCCCCTGCCAGCTGGGTCCTCTCTTAACGACGAGTTACCAGACGAGCAAATACTACAAATGGAATTTTCTTGTGCGCAATGCTGTGAAATGTACTTCGATGGTGCTTCGTTAATCAGGCAAGATAAAGGATCAGACAC
>NW_018251698.1:3410-6810 GCF_001263595.1 Phalaenopsis equestris | reverse complement strand
AGTTTGATCTTTATTACACCAGATAAGGGTATGTTGAGGTTATCATACCACCTGACAGAGCCGTGCACCAACAATGAAGTAGAATACGAAGCTTTAATCACCGTGTTGGAGTTGGTAATTTCAATGGATATAAAAAACATTGCCATCTATGCTGACTCTCAACTTGTCATCCAACAGGTCACCGGACAATACAAATTTCTGAAACCAAGACTAGCAGAAAGACTAGCAGAATTCCATCAGTACACAATGAAGCTCCTGGAGCAAATCCCTTACGTGACTTTTTACCGGATTCTTCGGGGATATAATACCCATGCCGACGCTCTAGAAAAACTCGCTAAGGAAATGACATGTCCCCCAGAGGATTCTATCAGAGCCACGGTGCAAGGAAGACGAGCCTTGCCTCAAAATGACTTTAAAACTCTATTCAAACTTGGAAAAGAAGAAACAGAAATACAGTTGCGGACATCAATGAAGATTGGCAGAAGCCATTAATATAATATTTGCATACTGTTTTGCATAATGGAAAGCTTCCAGAAGACAAGTCTGAGGTGCACCACATCACAAGAAGGGCTATGTCGTACGCCTTGATGGGAAATGTTCTCTACAGAATATCATTCAACCAAAAGTGGCTACAGTATTTGAGCAGAACTGAGGCACAGAATATTGTCAGAGAAGTAGATGCCGGATTGTGTGGCGCTCATCATACAAGGCTGAAAATGAAAATGAAGATCAAAAGACTCTGGTATTATTGGCCAGCAATGATGTTCGATTGCTCCAGAAGATGTCACCAATGCCAGGTACATGGGGTGGTCTTACACCAGCCTCCGAATATGCTACGCCCAGCTGTTGTCTTGCGGTCATTCGAGTGCTGGGGCATGGACATAATAGGTCCGATAGACCCTCCATCTTCTAAAGTACACAGGTTTATACTTGCCGATATAGACTACTTCTCCAGATGGGGGGAGGCAGTACCGTTACGCAAGGTTACAACACAGTACGTCCTTCAATTTTTCAAAGGACAAATTGTCTACTGTTTCAGAGTACCACAAAAAATAATCTCTGACAATGGGACAGCTTTCAAAAGCACAAAGATCAATAATTTTGTTTAGGCATGGGATAAATTGGAGATACTCTACAATTTATTATCCAGAGAAAATGGTTTGGCTGAAGCTTTCAACAAGTCACTGGTACAGATTTTGAAGAAAACACTGGATGAAAATAAGAAGGATTGGCATAACAAACTGTTAGAAGCCTTGTGGGCCTACCAGACGACTTTCAGGACTCCCACTTAGTGTACACCTTATATGCTCGTGTATGGGACTGAGGTCGTGCTACCGCTAGAAATCCAGACACCATCTCTCAGAGTCGCCGTTGCCAACCAACTCACAACGGAAGAATGTGAAAAACTCAGACTTGTAGAACTGGAGAGTCTCGAGGGAAAATATTTGGAAGCGCAGCAAAGCTCTACCAGGCAAAGATGGTACAAGCCCATGACAAATTGGTCCGCCCAAGGACATTCAAAATTGGTGACCTTCTACTTGTGCTCAAAAGACCTATTCTTGCTCGCCGTAAAATAGGTGGGAAGTTTGAGCCAACTTGGGAGGGACCATTTGTCATTGAGAAGGTCTATACAGGAGGAGTCTACCAGTTAGTGGACTTCCAGGGTGAAAGACCCATGTTACCGATAAATGGACGATACCTGAAAACTTATTACACAACCTAATGTCTCCTACCTCCGCTTATCTCTACTTGCCTTGAAAATTTGTAACTTTTATTTGAAACTTTGATTGTTTTAGGGTTATCTATATGGCCAATGTCTATGACCGGGTCCAAATTTTGTAATTAACCTCAATATAATGAAAATTTTGAGAAAGATTTTTGAACTTTACACGTTCTCTTTTCTACTTTTGAATTTAAATACCCTACTAAATTAAACGAAACTCACACATAAAATGAATAATCCTTTTCACCAAAATAAACTAAAATTTACTTTAATGAATACTTTTTTTTGTTCTTGTTCATGCCAAGCTTCAGCCCACTGACATTTTTCTTATGGTCTGCAGAAAAATGTCAGGACAGAGGCTGATATTTGCCTTCCAGGATGACTGGAACCTCACACTGAATAAAAAAGATTGCACTGCAAGGAGGTGTCATAGATTTCAACGTGGATTTCAACCAAGTTTATATGGACTACGAGGGTCCTCTAATGGACGTAGTCAGCAATGAAGAAAAGGAGGGACTGCCTTCACTGTTGAGGGTGACCACTCAAGATAATGTGTCACGCAAAGGTAAAAACGTGATAGCGGAACAAGATTCGATGGAGGGGCCCAGCCGTTTGCCCTCCATGGTGGCTACTCCAGCAAGGGACCTGATAGCCGCCCGTAGTGAACAACTACCGAATATTCTGCTCCACAGGATGCAGCGTAGAAATTCTGCGACAGGAGCGCAAGCGCGAAAGAGTCGTGAGCAGTTTTCTTACCCCCATTCCTGAGGGACATATTTATAATCCAGAGCTGAGAGAAACTTCTGCCAGCCTGCCCACTACAGATGAAGAGTAAGGATTTGTGACAGGATCAGATGTACCCCCGGTTCCGGATATCTTATGCAGAGGTTGCCCAACATGCAACGTTGAGGTACCAGCCGGGACATCAGTCACGGCCGCATTTTTAGAATGCCTAGACTGTAATGTTCTGCATCTACAACATTTCAGTACATTAGAAGAATACACTTCAAGCACCAACGAGTCTCAGACTCTAGACTTTGTGACAAATGAACCATATGTCCCACTGGGGACGGATCAACGCGCACCATGGAGCCCAGGATCATACATTCCACTAGAGGCTGAATCTCAAATTCCGGATCTAGCAACACCAGATTGGGTTCCCGCCGAGGCACAAAGGAAGGAACACCCACGACAGCTGCCAACTCTTGGTATGGTAGAATACTACAAGATAAGCAGAGTAAATAAAAGAGAATTCGAGTTTTATGAAGAGTTTCAGGGAAAGTTCATCAACATATTGGAAGGCCTGGAGCTATATACCAAGGTTTTCTCTGGAACTGATAGAGGCCGAGCAGGCCTTCTCATGGAGAGAACATATTCCGAACCAAAGAAATCGATGCGGGGAAATGGACGAATCACCATCCAATGCGGCTGTTGTTATAATTTTACGAACGACAGATAGGGGAATCCGCCTGGGATCCTCAGATATGACCAAGTGGATCCGTTACCACCAATGATAAAATGGATGATCAAGAGAATGGTCAAGTGGAATATTCTACTCGCTACTTGCATTCCTAACAGTTGCATCATCAAAATTTATGAAGAAGGTGACTGCATTCCCCCGCACATCGACCATAATAATTTTGTGAGGCCTTTCTGCTGAGTCTCGTTCATGAGTAA
>NW_018251698.1:0-3305 GCF_001263595.1 Phalaenopsis equestris | reverse complement strand
GTTCTCAAGGGCAACGGTGCAGACGTTGCCAAGCATTGCATTACAGGAGTACGACATCGTAGGGTATCTGTAACCTTACGCAGAATGGATGACAGTAAAATACCATACGAATTCCAGCAGGACCCAGAATTAGAGGAGTTGTTTCCATACGAGCTATGAGAAGGTTGTGCCTCTAAGTACATGCAAAGGGAACTCTTATCCAGGAGCATGACTTAGAAGGTCTGCCTGACCAGGAGCTCACTATACCAGGCACAGAGGGTTCACTTACTTTCTTTTAACAACATGACATGTATCTGATGTATTCAGTCTATGATGTACTCATAGCGTGTGATAATTCTCAATGTATTTCAGCATAGGTTACATGATGTACCTTTTTGAGGCATTAGCCTATGTTTGATCTGCGACATCTTTATTGAAGCAAATTATTGGAAATTTCTCTCAAATTGTGCATTTTTTGTCAGTTGCCTTTTTGTACGATGGATGAAAGCCGTGAACTATGCGATGGTTCAAAATTTCAATGAACACAGAATGTAACAACGAATCTTCAACAACAAACAAAATACAAATGAAAAATCAATCATAAATGAGTGAATAACAAAACAAATTTCTTTTTAAATCAACCTATTAAAATTAAAACTTTAAAAGCGTATTTTGAAAAATTAAATTGTGATAAAAACAATAAGAAAATAAAACAGACCTGTTGATTAGATTCTTCCATTTTTGGAATTTCCTATTCTTTGTGCGCGCAGCACAACCATCATTATCTACACAAACTCTCTGCACATCCTAGCAGAATTTCACATTCTGCACAAAAACTCACAAATCTTTATAAATCTCCTTCAACAAGATCAACCTTTTTCACATGATACATTTCTATAAATTCAGCGCTACTAACTCTCTTTTGAGAATTGACCTATATTTCAATTCTCACTTCTAAATCAATCCCACATTTCTGATTCATTACATTCGAGGTCAGTCCTTACATTCCGACACTCTCTTTTGAGAATTGACCTACATTTCAATTCTCACTTCTGAATCAGTCCCACATTTCTGATTCATTGCATTTGAGGTTGGTCCTTACATTTTGACACCCTCTTTTGAGAATTGACCTACATTTTAATTCTCACTTCTGAATCAGTCCCACATTTCTGATTCATTGCATTCGATGTCAGTCCTTACATTCCAACACCCTTATTTGAGAATTGACCTACATTTCAATTCTCACTTTTCAGTCAGTCCCACATTTCTGATTCATTACATTCGAGGTTGGTCCTTACATTCTGACATTCTCTTTTGAGAATTGATATACATTTCAATTCTCATTCCTTTATTTCTGATTCATTACATTTGAGGTCGGTCCTTACATTCCGACACCCTCTTTTGAGAATTGGCCTACATTTTAATTCTCATTTCCGAATCAGTCCTATATTTTTTATTCATTACATTCGAGGTCGGTCCTTACACTCTCACACACAGACTCTCTCTCTTTTTGAATTGATATCCAAATTTCAATTCCCACCTCAGGGTCAACACTTACATACTGACTCTCATCCTTTAGAAATCTTTGAAATTTCATAACTCGAGGTCCACTCTCCAATTCCCAGCAAGAGTTCCTACTTCTTGACTTGATCAAACAGACACCTGCCAATTCCCCAGCGGAAATAAATCACACACACAACTCTACACATAATTCCGGGTCTTTTGACTTAGAAGTTTGTATTGGTTTTTGTTGATCTTGTCAGTCAACGCGAATACGTGCGGTGTACTTGCCCAGCACACCTCACCTATTGGGGGTCCATTTATTGACCTCACTTTTGGTTGAGGTTTAGTTTTTCCTCTTTTATAGCCTAAGTTCTAGCTATAAGACTCTCCTATTGACTATTCTTAGAAAACTAGAAAAGGCACCCTCACCACTAGATATTCCAAACTCTTCTATACTCAACTTGAAGTTCCACATGTTGGTCTCAACCTCTAAATACTTAGTAGGTGGGGTCACTATGGAGGAAACTCAAGATGAGTCACCCTTAGGACTGTTTGACCTTAAGGTTGACCCTCGGTGTTGGACTAGGGCTAAGGCACTCACTACACTTATCTGCACCCACAATCACTCACAACCTTGAACTCAAATTTCTAGCATAGATCCCTTGATCTTTTGGAATAATCGTGTAGATGGTCCCCTAAACCTAGAAGCCCTAGGGCTACGGTTTAGGTAAGACCACTATGTAGAGGGGTTTCCATTGGTCCATGGCTTGTTGGTGATGATTGGTACCTCAACTCTACCAAAATACTCATCTTGGCCTTTTACCCCTAAAACACCCCAAATTACCAAAATACTCCTCCATAGCTCAAAGTCCCAAAAATTTCAAAAATTCCCTGAAAATCCCAATAAATCCCAAATATTCCTATTTTCATTTCTTTCAACTACCACATGACCCAATCTGGCCGATTTGATCATCTTTAACCAAAATCCCCATATTTCCCTTTAAAGACCTAAATTTCCCCAAATCCAACTCAAATGTCCATCAATTTGATCTCAATTGACCCCAATTCCAACCCAAAACTCAAATTCACTTTTGATATGACCAAACTAAACCAAATTCAAGCTCAATTGATCCATGATTTGAGCCTAATTTTGATTTGGGTCAAAACCCCAATTTTGGCCATATGACCTAATCTCACCAAATTGAACATATATCCCAGTCAATTGGCCTCAATTAATGTTATAAAATCTTTATGATATTCCTATACATCAAAATAAACCATCAATTGACATTTTTGAAGCCTCAAATCCATTTGATTTTGGCCTAAATCCAAAATTCCCAAATTTAGCCACAAATTGGCTAAATCCCTAAATTTCACCCAATTGATTGACTAAACCTCCAAATTGGCATCCAATTCATATTGAAAACTCTTCATGAGGTCCTTACTAACAATTGACAACAATCAATTTGGACTTAGCCCAAGGCCAACCCAAGCTAGACCCAAGCCTAGCCCAACATGACCAACTCGATTAAAGTTCAAAATTCCTTCAAATTGACCTTTCAATTGAACACAAAACCATTTCCATCCTTCACCAAAGTTGTTCCTTGTGATCATATACACCAAATGCAATAATTATTTTGGCCAATTGACATGGCTAACCTAGCCTAAACCCAAGTTTTGGTCATTTGCACCCACTTGGACACATACACTAAATGTGACCTAACCACCTTAAAGCCACCAAATTAACTCCACCACAACCATTAGTTAGACTTAGTGACCAGGCCAAACACCATGAAACCACCTAAATCAAGACATGGACCAAA
>NW_018251697.1:13277-21108 GCF_001263595.1 Phalaenopsis equestris | reverse complement strand
ATGCATGATATGGAAGACAAATATGATCATGTAGAGCAATACCTATAGAGGAAGAGTGACTACGATGCGACTTATGATCAATAATTAGTGAAATTTTTGAAGGGTGATCATTCAATTGAGTTTCTGAGTTGCCCTCAATTTTCTCCATTTAAATTCCATAAGTCAATGGATGAGAATACTCCTAATGATGATGCTGATGATGTGAGGATGACTAGATAGAATTTTCTCTTATGTTATAGGTCTTACATGTAGAATTTCTCTATTTAGTCACTACTTGTATATATATATGTGGGATTGTTGTAGTTGCACTTCTTATCTTGTTGCATAGATGTTACTTTTGGTCTAGTTTAGTTTATATTGCCTATGTGTTAGATTTATCTTTTACATTGCACTTTCTACAATATACATGTTGATTTTTAGATGTACTACTACTCAACACCTATATTACTTATACATGTATTGTTTAAGACTTTAATACTCTGTTAAAACTGATAAAAGTTTCTCTTTTTATACTTGTTCTATACCTTAATGTTTTACACTAATTAAGATTCAAGTTTGAGGGAGGGAGAAATATTTTTTTTTAAAAAAACTGAACTTTATTTTTCCTCAATAAACAATATATTTTTAAAATTATTTTAACACAACCTATGGTATGTGATGTTAACTTTAGATAATTGTATTTTTGATTTTATAAATGTAATAGTAAACTTAAGTAAATGTTTTTAGTAATAAAGGGTAACTCTAAAGTTTAAGATATTTAGTATAAAAGTATAGGAATATGCTTTTACTATTTTGATGAAGAAAAATTGTATTTTTTGAAACATTATGGATTTTAGAGCTACACTTTTAAAAAGAATTTGAGACTCTATGAAAAATTATTACTGCACTGATACATGTTTTTAAATAAAGAAATGTGAGAAATATTTAACTTTAGAAAGAGGAAAGTGAAGTTCAAAATCATTAAAAACTATCCAGATATAGTAATCCTCATATGAAAAAGAAAAGAAAAGAAATGATTAAAAATGATCCTGAAAGAAAAAGACAAGGAGAAATCAAAAGAAAAAGAAAAGAAAAAAAAACATGTAGGGAGAAGCTTGATTAGATGCCTAATTAAAAATTTGCTTCACTTGAGTTTCCTTAAAGGAAAAAACTTTTCTACACTTATGAACTTTTAAAAGTATTAGTCTCTTTACTAGTTGAGTTCTCCTATAATTATTTTCTTTTAATTATTCTAAAAGTCCTTAGTGTGGTGAATTACAGATATGTTTGAAACGAATAGAAAATCAAAATTCTAAACTTGATTAATGAATATCTTAATATTTTAGTTTTAACCTAAATTATTGAAATTTTTTCTTAAAAGTTTCACTATCACATTAAAGGGGCAAAACTATAAGATTCTTCAAGTAAGATCCACTACCATAAGTTATTATATTTGCTTTACATAGTACAAATTACATAGTATAAAATTTGGTTTTAAAGTTATAGTGTTACTTGAGGACAAGTAACATTTAAGTTTGGGAGAATTGACACACATTAAAATTACCTATTTTTTATGTTTATTTTATGCTTATTTTTAATGATATTGCGCTTTAATGAAATATATTTTATGTGTTTTTGATTTTGGGTGCAAGAAATGGAGTTTAGGAGAAAAAGGAGAAAAAAAGGGAGCAAAAATGGGTCAATTGAAGCTAAAAACCAAAAAAAGCTGACCTGGCACCTACGCGCTAGGGAGATTCGATGGCTAGTGCCTAGGAATGATGGTTTGGTGCCTAGGGACTAGAAACAGTTCTACCAACATTCAATGAATTTGGATGAATTTTGAAAAGGTTCTTTAAGTGACCTGATACACCTATAATATAGTATTTTTATATACATTTTATGCCTTTTTTTAGATATTGTGCTTTAATTTTGTGTGTTTTTCTTTCAGGTACAATCAAATAGATGAAAAATGCTAAAAAGAGTGAAAAAGGGTCAAATTTGGAGCAAAAATGATGAAGGTACAAAATTGAACTGGGGAGCCTAAGCGCTCAGGACTGACGCCTAAGCGCCAGAGGCTCACGTCAAAGCATCAGGTATCTCGTGCTTAAGCGCCAGAAGTTGTTATTGGATGATTCATAAAATTTAGACAAATTTTTTAAGAGGTTTTTGAGACAACCCTTGGTAAAAACGTGGAAAATAGATCATGGACACGAATATTCATTCAATTAGCTTTTGAAAGGAGGAACTTCTAGAAGATTAATTGAATGGAGACACATTTTGAAGAGACACCAATGCACCTTTTGGATTTTTATTAAAGAAGACTTTGATCATCAAGAGAATAGGTCAGCCATCATTCATCCAAGTAGTCGCCGCCACCACCGACTACTTTTTTTTTTATTTTGAGTGTTAGTTTTGTATTGTGAGTGAAGGAAGAGAATTCAAAGGAACTTCAAGACATTTGGTGGAGAGAAATTGCGATAAGTGTTTATCTTTGTTACTACACTTGGTTTTAATTTAGATTTCTTGTTTGTGAGCATGATTTCTACTTTAAAACTCATATGTGGTTGTGTTTTCTCCATGGATTCTGAGTAGTTTTCTTTATCTTTTTCCTTAAAATGATAAGTAATTAAGTATTTAAAGAAAGTTGCGTGAAGTACTAGACTTCAATTTTGGAAGAAGTTGTGATGATTTGAAACCTTGCACTTCATTTACTTCTTGATTTACCAAATTAAGAAGTTAATATATGTTGTGAGAACATGTAAGATCCAAGATGGTATTGTCTCAGTCAACAAATGGTTACAATCACATATTGATTTCATGGATGAGAATGTAGTTCATGGGATTTAGTGCAAATAAATAAGGAAATAAACTTTTCAATGGTGTAGAATTAGTGGACTTTAGCATGATAGACTAAAACCCCCAATTTGATATATAGTTTTAAGTTTTGATATGAGATGTTAGCCCCCAGATGGAGGGAGAAGAGGGAACTGTAAGGTAAGAGCTAGTATCTTCCTTACCTAACTGGTCTTCAAGACTATTCAAACTATAAATTATGCAATGTTCCTTATCACATCTCTAGTAAGGGTAAAGAATATTATTGCTCCTACTTGACACAACACATTTAACATACTTCCACAATAGAATTTCTATACTTATTACTGATTCATGATAAGAAAAAAAGATATTATACTTACAATTATTTAGTTAAGTTGATTAGTTGCTTACTATATTTTCATAAATCCAAAAATTACAAAAAAATTGAATTTTCATTCCTATTAGAGCATCTTAAGTTTAAGTCGGAATATTTTGCTATGTAGATTTTTGTCATCTAAACTTTCTAGTTTTCTAAAGTGCATATTGCGAGTTTTCTATATGGGTTCGATATTCGGGTCTAAATCAAAAAATATATATTACTCGATAACTATACGTATACTTGTGTGGTATCTCATATTTAAATATTATAACTATATTCTTCTTTGCTTCATAGTGGAAAATTTACCTAGCTTTTGCTTGGGATAAAGTTTTTGACTTTGATGCAAAATAAGAATCATTATTAAGGAAATGAAGCATATAATCACATACATCGCAATAAACATTTATACCAAAGAATCAACATCAAGTTTTTGGCGCCTTTGTAGGGGAAAATTACAAAATTTTTAAAAAGTTTTTAGAAAGAAAAATTTCTACTTTTACAAAATTCTTATTAAACTTTAAGATTTATTATAGGAATATTGTAGTGTTGTTTTTATTTAAAGTTCTTATTTGTATGTTTTTATTTTTATTACTATAGTTATTTTTATTTTAGGTATTTTATAGTAATGTATGTGTGGTTTAGGTTCCATAGAACTTGTGCCTTACGATTTTGAATTAGAAAGAACTATTAGTAAATTTAAAAAAATTATGTGCCTTACGATTTTGAATTAGAAAGAACTATTAGAAAATTTTAAAAAATTAAAAAATTACTGACCTTTAAGAAATTATGCAAACCCTACGGTGGATGAATTTCATTATAGTATTCAAAAACCCACTGTAGTGGCTAATTCATTTGAGCTTAAACATGTGATTATCCAAATAGTATCAAATAATCAGTTTGGGGAGCATCAACTGAAGATTCAAATATTCATTTTGCCAATTTTTTAGAATTATGTGTTGTGGGGGGAGCATCAACTGAAGATTCAAATATTCATTTTACCAATTTTTTAGAATTGTGTGTTGTATTTAAATATGATGGTATATCAGATGATGTTATAAGACATAGATTATTTCCTTTCTTATTGAAGAATAAAGCTAAGATATGGTTACATTCGTTATCACCTAAATCTATTATAACCTGGAGTGATTTAGCGCAGAAATTCTTTGCTAAATATTTTCTACCATAAAAAACTACAAAGCTTAGAAATTATATTACATCTTTTTGCCAATTTGAAGGAGAATCTATTTATGAAGCATGAGAAAGATTTAAAGATCTCTTAAGAAAGTGTCCACACCATGCAATACCAAATTGGTTAATAATTCAAATATTTTATAATGGATTAGCTGGATCTCTTTATGGATGCCACTGCTGGTGGTTCATTGATGTCAAAACCATTTAATGATGTTTATGCTTTAATTGAAGAGATGGCTATAAATAATATTCAATTGCCTTCTGAAAGGGTAAATCTTAAGAAAGTAGCCAATGTTAATGAAACTGATGCTTTTGCAATGTTAGCAAATCAAGTTGCTACAATTTCAAAGAAGTTTGATCAATTTGGAATGAATTTTTCTCAAACAATTTTCATGATTGAATAAAACTCATAATGCTAGGCTAATTGGTAGATTCTCAAGCATCGTTAGAGACTTTGAATGCCATAAATAATAGGTCAAGCATCGTTAGAGACTTTAAATGCCATAAATAATACGCAGAATAACACATATTCAAGTTATTATAATCCAGGTTGGAAGAACCATCCCAACTTTAACTGAGATAATACTTCGGGTGGTAATAAGCAGTAATGGGGAAACAATCAAGTAAACCCATTGGAAAACTGTAACAACCAAGGGAATAATAAGTATAGACCTACTTATCCTCCAGGTTTTAACAGTAAACCACAATTTAAGGGGAAGAAGTTATCTATAGAAGATGTGGTGTTACAAATGAGAAATTAATTACAAAGTCAAGGAGCTATAATTAAAAATTTTGAGAATCAATTAGGACAAATAGTAGATTCATTAAGTAATTGATCCCAACGAACACTTCCTAGTAATACAAAAGTAAACCCAAAAGAGTAGAATAAAGAGCAAGTAAAAGTTGCTCAAAGAGAATTGGAAGGTAGAGTTCAAAAAGAGACTGAAGTAGAGAGAGAAGAGATTGAAGAACCAAAAGAAGATGCTCTGAAAGATTTAGAGAAACCTATTTCTCCACATAAATTTGACTTATAAAAACCATCACCTCCATTTCCTCAGAGGCTCCGACAATAAAAGTTGGATAAGCAATTTTCAAAATTTTTGGAAATTTTTTAAGAAACATACAATTAATATTCCATTTGTTGAAGGTCTAGAACAAAAGCCAAGTTATGTGAAGTTTATGAAGGATATTCTTAATGGGAAAAGGAATTTTGAAGATAATGAGACTATTGCACTTAATGAGAAGTGCAATGCTATAATTTAGAAAAAGCTTCCTAAAAAGCTTAAAGATTCTAGTAACTTTACAATTCCATGTGCAATAAGATACATATTTTATGGAAAAGCTTTATGTGATTTAGGTACAAACATCAACCTTATGCCATTATCAATTTATAAAAGAATAGGCTTAAGAGAAACAACCCCTACTACTATAACTCTGCAGCTAGCAGATAGTTCAATAACCTATCCTAAAGGAGTTATAGAAGATGTCCTAGTGAAAGTGGATCAATTTATCTTTCATGTTGATTCCATTGTTCTAGATAAGGAGATACCTATCATTTTGGGGAGACCTTTCCTAGCCATAGGAAGAATCTTTTGGGGGGGCCCTTTCTTAGCCATAGGAAGAGCAATGAAAGATGTGTAGAAAGGAGAATTAACAATACATGTCAATGATCAAAAAATTACATTTAATATTTTCAAATCCATGAAATACCCTGCAAAAGGTAAAGATCATGAATGTTATAGAATGTATGTTATAAGATATTTAATTGAATGTCATTTCAAAGAAACTTAGGAAAAGAAATCTGAAATGAAAGATTTGGAACACAAGAAAAAAGAGCAATTAGATCAATATGAAGATTTATATAAGGAAGATTGAAATTATGTTCAAGAAAGTTTTGAAGTTTTGGACACAACAGAAAAAGATAAATCTTTTTTTCCATCATTTGAAAACCCTCCTAAGCTTGAGTTGAAGTTACTTCCTGAGCATTTGAAGTATGCATTTTTAGGTTATTCCTCTACATTAACTGTTATAATTTCCTCAAAATTAATCACAAAAGAAAAAGAGAGTTTGACTAAAACTTTAAAGAATTACAAGAAAGCCTTTGGATGGACAATTGCTGATATAAAAGGAGTCAGCCCTTTAATTTGTATGCATGGAATTCATATGGAAGAGAATTGCAAACACCTGTCTGATCCTCAAAGGAGATTGAATCCTATTATGAAAGAAGTTGTGAAGAAAGAAATTTTAAAGTTATTAGATGCTGGAATTATCTACCTTATTTTAGATAATGCATGAGTTAGTTTGATTCACTGCGTTCCTAAGAAAGAAGGAGTGTGTGTGACATGAAATGAACATCATAAGTTAATACCAATAAGACAAGTTACAGGATGGAAAATATGCATTGATTATAGAAAATTAAATCTCGTTACTAGGAAAGATCATTTTCCACTACCCTTTCTAGATTAAATGCTGGATAGACTAGTTGGGCATAAATACTTTTTTTTCTGGATGGATATACTGGTTATCACCAAATACAAATATCTCTTAAAGATCAAGAGAAAATAACTTTTATCAATCCTTATGAAAAATTTGTTTTTAAAAGAATGTCCTTTGGTTTATGTAATACATCTGCTACATTTCGAAGATGTATCATGGCTATTTTTTGTGATTTAATTGAAAAATGGATTGAAGTTTTTATGGATGATTTTTTAGTGTTTGGAATTTCATTTGAATCATGTTTAAGACATTTATCAAAAGTTCTTAAGCGCTGTCAAGAAACAAATTTATTCCTTAATTACAAAAAAATGTCAATTTATGTTAGCAGGAGGAATAGTTTCGGGACATCAAATTTCAGAAAATGGTATAGAAGTAGACCCTACAAAAATTTAAGTGATCACTAATTTATGATTTACCTTATCCAATAAATGTCAGGAAAATTATGAGTTTTTTAGGACATGATGGATTTATAGACAATATATTAAAGACTTTTCAAAGATTGCTAAGCCTTTATGCCATTTACTAGAGAAAGATGCAATTTTTAATTTTGATGAGGAATGCTTAAAAGCTTTTAAATTATTAAAAAAATTAATCACTGCACCAATTATAGTTTCACCAAAATTGGGTAAAACTTTTGAATTGATGTGGGATGCTAGTGATTATGATATTGGAGTTATTTTTGAATAAAATAATGCTAAGATTTTCATGATAAGATTTTCAAAGTTATCTACTATGCTAGTAGAACTCTTAATGAAGCTTAGATTAAATATACCACAACTGAGAAAGAGTTATTAGCTGTAGAATATGCTTTTGATGAATTTAGAGTATACTTAAATGGAACTAAATGTATTGTGCTGTTGACCTCACTTTTGGTTGAGGTCTAGAAATTTCTTTAGAAGCCTAGGTCTAGCCATAGGACTTTCCTACTGACTAGTCTTAGAAAACTAGAAAAGGTACCCTCACCATTAGAAA
>NW_018251697.1:12530-13040 GCF_001263595.1 Phalaenopsis equestris | reverse complement strand
ATCAAAACTCATTCCAAACCCTTGGAATACATTCAAATTTGCCAAAACTGACAAAAATTTCCAAAAATTGCCAAATTACCTAAATGCCCCTCCATGGCCCAAAAGTAAAAAAATTCCAAAAATTCCCAAAAAATCCCAATAAATCCAAAATATTCCCAATTGCATTTTGTCCAACTACACCATGGTATAATTTGATCAATTTGACCATCTTTGAGCAAAACCCCCAATTTGGCCCTTAAAGGCTTAGTTTAAGTCTAAAACCAAAACCCATCTGAATCCATCCAAATTGACCATCAAATCAACTTCAAAACAATTTTCATCCTTCATGAAAGTTCCTCATCATGATTTTCTACACTAAACACAACAATCAGTTTGGACTTAGCCCATGTCTAGCCCAAGTTTGACCCAAACTTAGCCCAACATGCTTAAAATGGGTCAAAAATAAAAAATCCACCAAATTGATTAACCAATTGACCTCAAAATGACTTTCACCCTTCATGAAAGTTGTTT
>NW_018251697.1:8418-12182 GCF_001263595.1 Phalaenopsis equestris | reverse complement strand
CTAAAGAGATAAAAAAGACATGGGCAGGGCTATGGAAGAGGAGATAGCTCAAGGCCAAACAAGGAAGAGCCATCATAGATTAGCAAAACCTCCCCCAAAATATACAAAATTCAGCACAGAGAAGAAGAGCTCCACCATTAATTACCCTCAAAGCCTCCTCTGTGAGCTCAATTTTGAGCTCAAAATCGAGCTCAAAATCAGGGCCCTACTCCAAACTCCACCAAAATCAAATTAACCTTGCACACACCTTCACAAGGCCTAAAGAAGAAGCTTTCCCATCAAACCCCCCTCCCCCAAGCCCTCATTTGTTGTGGAGAATAAGGCCTAACCCCATTTTTGGGATTTCTAAACAAAGCTCAAAGGAACTCTAATTGGTGCTTAGAGAAGCTTCGTTGGACCTCAACAAACATTTCACAAGCATCCAATTGAGGCCACACCTCTTGGACAAAGGTATAGGCCATTTTTTTTTAAATTCGAGCTCGGTTTCACGTATTGTGAAGAAAACTTACATATCATGCTTGATTAACCGTATGGATGTGTAGAGCTAGGTCAGATCTACGATTTAAAAAAAATTTCATGTAAATCCGTTGAGAATCGAGTGAGATATTGACGTTTGAAGTTGGACTGTTCTCGGGATGAACCAGATGGGGACAATGAACGGATGCCGTCCATTCGCGCGTGTATCGATCGGACGGGCCCGATCGCGTCGGACAGAAACCCTGTATATGCACAACGTGCTGAGTCAGCGCTGACGCGGATGGCGGTGGCAAACCAGAGCGCGACACGTGGCATTTTTTTGGAACCGCCCTTGATCCAGTCAGCACGTATGTTTAAGTAGAAAATTATGGGATTTAAGAATTTCAGAAAATACCCCTAAATTTCAAAAATTCATAACTTTTCATAAAAAACTCATAAAAATAAAATAAAAATACCCTATTGCTCAGTCACCAAAGTTCTCCTTTGGGTATCAAATTTCAAGTCCATCTGATGCATATTTCATTTTTAATTAATTAAACACTATTTTAAATCCTTTGATTCTCCATGCATATTGACACATCACCTTGACTTGAAATTTTGGCATGTTGTAGCCTCTATCAAAGGAAATATCCTCTGATTTTTCCAAAATCAAAGGAGGCTCCTAGACAGAGATCCATATTTTTCAAGTTTTGGCACATTATTTCCTTAAAATAATCATGGAAATTAGCATGTTAATTAGGAAATTCCGAGAAAATTTTGGAAGGTTCACCATGACAAGAGAAGCTTTCGAAAAATTTTCATGAGTCAAGTTTTTTAAAATACACATAATTTTCATGAACACTAAATCATTAAGATAATTAGTTTTGGAAAATATAAAAAACAAAATGACTTGATTTTTGATCTCCACTATTTTATAAGATCCAGAGAACTCCCAATAAAAATTTCAAAGCATTTTGAGTACATTTGATGGTCTATGTTGATTTTCCAAGTTAAATTCTGCTATTAAGTATTTAATGAGAAAGAAGGATGCAAAATCAAGATTTATAAGATGGATTCTTCTTTCGCAAGAATTTGACTTTGAAATAATAAATATGAAGGGAGATGAGAATTAAATTACTATTCATTTTCCCAGGCTTAAATTAGAGGAACTACTTGGTTTTGAAAAGGAAGTTGATGAACATTTTCCAGATGAAAAATTATTTAATGTTAATGAGTGGTATGTTCCATTATATGCAGACATTGTAAACTTTATGTTTAGTGATATTATACCCTATTGAATGACATACCAACAGAAGATGAAATTTTTATCTGAAGCTAAGACTTGTTTTTGGGATAACCCATTTTTATATAAACAAGGAAATGGCATAATTATTCGAAGATGTGTACCGTTAGAAGAAACTAATGAAATTATCTAAAAATATCATAACTCTGATTTTGGAGGACATTTTTGTGTTGATAAGAAAATATACAAAATTTTACATGTGTACCGTTAGAAGAAACTAATGAAATTATCCAAAAATATCATAACTCTGATTTTGGAAGACATTTTGGTGTTGATAAAAAAATATACAAAATTTTAGATATACAAAATTTTACAATATAGATTTTATTTGCCTATAATCTTTAGAGATGTTAACGCTTATATCAAAATATGTGATCGATGTCGAGCAAGTAATATTTCTAGGAGGAATGAGATGCCCCTCAATTATGTGTTAGAAGTTGAGATATTTGATGTTTGGGGATTAGATTTCATGGGACCATTTATACCATCTTTCAAAAATATTTATACGTAGATTTGGGATGCTAAGAGTAATTATAACTAACGAGGGAAGTCATTTCAGGAATGCAATAATGGAGAAGTTATTAAAGAAATATCGTATTAATCATAAAATTACTACCGCTTATCATCCTCAGCCAAGTGGTTTGACTAAATTATCCAATCGTGAAATTAAAAGGATATTGGAAAAGTATGTGAATCAAACCAAAATGGATTGTTCAGTCAAACTTGACTATGCAATGTGGGCTTATAGGACAGCAGACAAAACTCTTATAGGAATGTCCCCATACAGGCCAATATTTGGGAAAACATGTCACTTAACAGTTAAACTTGAGCATAAAACATTTTGAGCTATAAAAAAAATTATAGGAATGTCCCCATACAGGCTAATATTTGGGAAAACATGTCACTTACCAGTTAAACTTGGGCATAAAACATTTTGAGCTATAAATAAATTTAGTTACAATTTAAAGGATGCTGGTGAGAAAAGATTATTACAATTTAATGAGCTTGAAGAGATAAGAAATGAATCTTATGAAAGTGCTACAATTTATAAAGACAAGATGAAAATGTCGAATGATCAGATGATTCTTACTAAAAATTTTCGGCCAGGGCAGCAAGTATTGCTTTATAATGCAATGTTAAGATTATTTCTAGATAAACTTAAGTTAAGGTGGATGGACCCATTTATTGTGTTGAAAGTTTATCCCTATAGAGCTGTGGATATCAAAGATCCTAAAACTGTTAAAAGATTTAAAGTGAATGGTCACAGGTTAAAATCCTACTTTTTAGGTGACCAACTTAAATTAACTGATTTAATTATGTTGGGTCAGCCAAAATAAGTACTGGTTACGTCGGGCTTACGGCGTTAAACCAAACACGCTGTGGGGGGCAACCCATAGTTATCAGTGTGTTTGTTTTTATTGTTATGTTATTGTGTGTGATTTAAAAAAATATGGTATATTTTTAATATATAATGATTTAGTGATTATTCTAAGATCTTAAAAGATAACTTAGATATATTAGAACGTGTATTTGGACATTAAGTTGAGTTGTGCTAAATTGAGCACCGACGCTTAAGTGTCATTATTCGGTGCTTAAGCGTGACAGTTAAAAAACTATGTGCAAATTTTAGTTTTTAGAAGTTTTGACTGAAAATTGGTTGGCTCTAATGTGGGAGATAGCTAGGAGACAGTTTTAAGATGTGTCTAAGAGTTATAAGAGGAGTTTAGAGCCTATAAATAGAAGGGTATGAGGAGAAGTCTAACCACACTTCCATTTAACCATAAATTCTAAGTGAAAAAGTGCGAGTTTTGGAAAAATGTCATCTTGGGAGAGTAAGTTAAGGAAGAAGGAGGAGGCAATGAGAAAGAAGTTTTTTAGTTAAAGTGCACAAGAGTTATATAAATGTTTCCTCGCCATTAGTATCGAAGGAATGATAGAGAAACTCACTAAACTTGATGCTGACGTGGTTTCAATTGAAGCAAAAGTGATGGATAAAGTGATGGAA
>NW_018251697.1:5250-8346 GCF_001263595.1 Phalaenopsis equestris | reverse complement strand
AGAAGAAGCAGACAAGGCTATGATGTATTTGAAGAACATGTGGATTGAAGAAGATTCAACTAGAGTTATTAACCATTGTTCGTTCTTTCATATTTACATTCTAAATTCTGAAGGAGAAACTAATGATATGATGGGATTTGTTCACCGAATGGAGAATGGAATTAAGTTCATGGTTTAGTGTTTATGTGTTTAGTGTTTGTTTCTAATGTTAAGTGTGTTTACTATGATTTTAATGTTAAAATTGTCTAGTGTTTGTGTTAGGAATTTTCTCATTCCAGACTATTTAGATTGAGAATTTATGTATTAAAAATGTTTGTAATTGTTCGTAAATGAATATAAGTGTTTGTTTGTGAGAAATTACGTATTATTTTGCGTTCAATTTAATTAGTTATGATTGGTAAATCTTGTGTAAGAGGAGAGTTGTAAGAGAAGAAAATGGTTTTTAAGGAGTTATGAGACCAAGTAGGCATGATTAATATAGGCTAGGAGTGCATTTAACTTAAATAAAAAAAATCAAAATTTATGCACTGGCGCATAAGCGCCAAGACACTGCGCTTAAGCATTTCCTAAACTGATAGACGGGTGCCTAAACGCTGAACCATTCATGCTTAAGCATCGATTCAAAAAAATCGATTCACGAATAGTTTTAAGTGATGATTTAGTCCAAAAAAACCATTATTGAACCTTGACTTCATCTTCAACCTCGGGCCACTCGTGATTTCTAAGCTAGGGCTCACCATATTGAAGATTTCTGGGTGATTTAGAGCAAAAATTGTTAGATTTGATATCTTTGAGGTAAAAGCTTCACTTCTATGTAAATTTTTTTTATTTTCATCATGTATTTTGAGCACATTAATGAGCTACCCAAAAATCACTATTCATGGTGAAAATTTAAGCAAAAGCGATGAAAATTACATGGATTTGTTTGCTTAAGCTTTAAGGAGTTAAGTTTAGTGATTTGGAGTTGAATTTGGATTTTTTTTTAATTTCATATAATTTTTTTAGAAATAGGACCAATAATGAAGAAGAGAAAAGGAAAGGGCCAATTCAATTCAAGCAAGTTTGTTAGTTTGAGAGCTCAGGATCGACACAATTATGCATGATATCTTTGAGGTAAAAGCTTCACTTCTATGTAAAGTTTTTTGCTTCTATGTAAATTTTTTTTATTTTCATCATGTATTTTGAGCACATTAATGAGCTACCCAAAAATCACTATTCATGGTGAAAATTTAAGCAAAAGCGATGAAAATTACATGGATTTGTTTGCTTAAGCTTTAAGGAGTTAAGTTTAGTGATTTGGAGTTGAATTTGGATTTTTTTTTAATTTCATATAATTTTTTTAGAAATAGGACCAATAATGAAGAAGAGAAAAGGAAAGGGCCAATTCAATTCAAGCAAATTTGTCAGTTTGAGAGCTCAAGATCGACAAAATTACGCATTGCAATCAAGAAAGTTGATTCTTGATCGGTGTTTTAAAAGTCTGGGAGGAGCTGTTAAAAATTTGATTATTTACCACCAGTAGGAGTAGCTCTATTGTTTTTCTGTTCTATCGTAGCAGTGATTTTTGTTGTGCGGGAGTTCTATGCAAATCTCCCTGAAGCTGGAGAAGGAGTCATGGTGAAGAGGAAGACAATGCCCTTTTCACTAGAGGTAATAATTAAATTTTATCATTTGTCCCCAAGCAATTTGGGATTTTATTCAAATTATAGTCCTACTGAGGAGGATATAGATAAGATTATTTCATCTTGGACTGAGGGAAGAGGGTTTTGGAAGATTACGAATGAAAGAAGAGTTAACTTTTCTACTTCAAAGTTGGATGCCACTATAAAGGCATGACATTATTTTATTTTTGCTCGTTTACCACCTACAAATCATCTCAGTGAAGTGACCCGTGATCGAGCTACTTTGAAATATTGCATCCAGCAGTTCAAGCCCATCGACATTGGAACTTTAATTCATGGAGTTATTACAAGTTATGTCATCACTGCTACTATTATATGTTTGGAATTTGCTTCCGTGATCTTTTCTTTTTGCGAGCAGGCTGGAGATAGATTTGATAGCTAGGAGGAGATCTTGCAACCTCTTAAAACCATTACCAGTATGAATGTAAAATCTTATTCACATCATTCCATTTTTGGATGGAGAGGAGAATTTTCTAGTAGTTCTACTGCTTCTACATCACGAGCTTTTACTTCACATGCTTCTACATTGTGAGGTCAGAATTCTGGATATGATTCTCAGTCACCGCTATTACAAAGGATTTTGGACAATGTCAACCACACTGCAGATAAGGTATTAAACATAGAACATTTTGCAGAGCATATAGATGGATATATGAAGAAACATGGTGATTATGAGGGAGAATTTAATTTAGCTATGAAAAACCTCATGAGAGATAACCAAGATGTTGTATTTCCTCAGTATCCCAAATATCCACCATATAAGGCTGCAACTACTTGGCGTAGTGACAATAATGATGCAGAGGATAAGGATGATCCGCTTGGATCTATAGCTTCGTTGGATTTTTAGTATTTTTGTTGTTGTAAACCGTTGATAGTGCAGTTGTTCTATAATTTTTCTTTTGTTTTCAGTTGTTATTGTTGAGACTGTTAGGTTTTGTTGTAGTTTGTTTCGTAGACAATACTGTGATGTATTTGTGTTTTTATGGTAGTAATTGTTTTAACTATGTTGTTTATTATAGTTAGTTAGTTTGTACTGAACCTAATTGTGGATCTTAGGAAGGTTTAGAATATAGCTAACTTTTTGCTTAAACGCTACATGTTTAGGATTTTCAATTCACTACCAGATATTTTTCTTTATGTTGCAGTCATGTATGTTTATTAGTGTGTTTGTTTGCTTTTATGTTATACTCCACTGCATAGAAGTCCAATGAATCTCTACATGTTAAGTAAATTGAAATTTGATCAATTTAATTTTTACTCTAGTTAATAATTTTTGTACTTGCATATTTAAGATAAGAAAATTCCTACAAGTATGTTATTTCTAAATTTTGTTCCTCCCAATATTTATATATGATGCTAAAATGTTTTATTTTTATTAAAAATTCAAGTTTGGGGGGGGGGGGGGGAAAAAATT
>NW_018251697.1:0-5240 GCF_001263595.1 Phalaenopsis equestris | reverse complement strand
AAAAATTTATCTGTTCTCAATTGTGCTTCAAATAAATTTGATTTTGATTTGAAGAAAAATGATCATTTATATGAAGTTATATTAGGGAAATAAAATTTTGAATATAGAAATGAGTAAGATAATTTAGTTAAAATTTATAGTAATAAGGTACAGATTAGAGTTAAAAATTTTTAGTGTGGAAAATACTAAATATAGTGTAGCTATCTTTAGTAGGAAAAATCATATTTTTGAAAATTTTACAAGATTTAGATTTTTATTTTCAAAATTTAAATTTCTTTTGTTGAAAGTAATTTTCAAAAAGTATTATTATGTTTTTAAGTGAGAAAAATAACAACTCTTTGCTAATAACAAGTCGTTGCTTTAGGAAAGGAAGAGTAGGATTCAAAATCATTAAAGGCCTATCCAGATATAGTAATTATTGTCTCAGAAAAAAAAAATGAAAAAAAAAGAAAAAAATGAAAGAAAAAAAAAGTAAAATAAAAGAAAAATTGAAAAAGGTAGGAGAAGCTTGAGGATTAGTGTCTAATCAAAAATTGGTTCCACATCAGATCTTTTGAAAGTATAAGACTTGAGAAATTCTTAAGGTTAAGAATATAAATAGTGATTAAAGTCATGCTTAATAAAAATTTTTAAGTGGAGAAAATAAAATAACTAAACTATATTTGGAGAATTTACAATATTTCTGAATTAGATAGAAACTCATATTTTCATATTTCTTAACATTAAAATTTTTTAAACTCTAAGTTGGTCTCATTTACAAATATTTTTTCTAAATTGGACTGCTATGTTTCTACATCAAAATTTTAGTAACTCCTAAAGAAACTCATGTACATCATTTACTTATTTAGTTTTTATATATTGAAGGGTCGCTTGAGAACAAATAATATTTTAAGTGTGGGGGATTTTGATACACTAAAATATATAGTATTTTTATACACATTTTTACGTCTATTTTTGAAATATTGTGCTTTAATGAAAGGTATTTGTGTGTTTTTCTTTCAAGTACAATCAAATAGATGAAAAATTCTTAAAAGAGTGAAAAAGGGTCAAATTTGGAGCAAAAATGATGAAGGTGCAAAATTAAACTAGGGCGCCTAAGCACCCAAGACTGACGCCTAAGCGCCAGAGGCTGGCGTCTAAGCAGCAGGTACCCCGCACTTAAGCGCCTGAAGAAGTTATTTGTTTATTCATTGAATTTAGATGATTTTTTTAAGAGGTGTTTGAAACAACCCTTGGTAAAGACGTGGGAAATAGCCCATGGACATGAAAATTAATTCAATTGGCTTTTGAAAGGAGGAACTTCTAGAAGATTCATTGAATGAAGACACATATTAAAGATTCACCAAGGCAGCTTTAGGATGTTATTAAAGAACACTTTGATCGTCAAGAGAACAGTTCAATCGTCAGCCATTAGAGCCATCATTCATTCAAGTCGTCCCCACCGCCGCCGACCATTGCTGCTACCGCCGCCGACCACTTTCTTTTTATTTTAAGTGTTAGTTTTGTATTGTGAGTGAATGAAGAGAATTTAAAGGAACTTCAATATGAACTTCAATACATTTGGTAGAGAGGAATTGAGATAAGTGTTTATCTTTGTGACTACACTTGGTTTTAATTTAGATTTCTTATTTGTGAGCATGATTTCTACTTTTAAACTCATGTGTGGCTGTGTTTTCTCAATGGATTCTAAGTAGTTTTCTGTATCTTTTTCCTTAAAATGATAAGTAATTAAGTATTTAAGGGAATTTATGTGAAGTATTAGACTTCAATGTTGTAAGAAGTTATGATGATTTGAAACCTTGCACTTCATTTACTTCTTGATTTAGCCAATTAAGATGTTAATACATGTTGTGAGAACATGTAAGATCTGAGATGGTATTGTCTCAGTCAACAAATGGTTAGAATCACATATTGATTTTATGATTGAGAATGTAGTTCATGGGATTGAGTGCAAATAAATAAGGAAATTAGCTTTTCAAGGATGTAAAATTAGTGGACTTTAGAGTGACAGACTAAAGCACCTAATTTGATTTATAGTTTTAAGTTTTGATACGAGATGTTAGCTCTTAGGTGGAGGAAGGAGAGGGAACTCTAAAGTGATAGCTTGTATCTTACCTACCTAACCAGTCTTCAAGACTATTCAAGCTATAGATAAGTCAATGTTCATTATAACATGTATAATAAGGGTAAAGAATATTATTGCTCCTATTTGGCACAACATATTTAGCAGACTTCAACAATAGAATTTCTATACTTATTACTGTTTCATGATAAGGAAAAATATATTTTACTTATGTTGTGTTCATCATTCAAATATTTAGTTAAGTTAATTAGTTGTTTAATTTATTTTCATAAATCCAAAAATTACAAAAAGAATCGAATTTTCATTCCTATTATAGCATCTTAGGTTTATGTAAGAATATTTTGCTAAGTAGATTTTTGTCATCTAAACTTTCTTGTTTTCTAAAGTGCATATTGCTAGTTTTCTCCGTGGGTTCAATATTCGGGGCTTAATAAAAAAGTCTTATATTACTTGATAATGATACATATACTTGAGTAGTATCCCATATTTAAATAATATAATTGTATTCATCTTTGCTTCATAGTTAAAAATTTACCTAGCTTCTCCTTGAGATCATGTTTTGCCTTTTTGCAAAATATGAATCAATATTAAGGAATTTAATCATATAATCATATACATCGCAATAAACATCTATATATAAAGTCGGTATCATGACCCCTGGTTATTTTTAGAGCTCTATATAGAGAAGGCATTTCTACGGGGCGAAAAAAGAAAACCTTCATAGTGGGAGTTTGGTGATTGTAGAGTCTTGTGTGAGTCTTGTGGAGTTAAGTTTCTGTTAGAACTTTAGAGGATTGCTTGGTGAGAAGTTTGAGATATGCATTTGTACTTTTATTTAAGATTTATCTTGTAAACTTGCTTTTATAAACATAATATTTTGTTTTGATATCCCATGATTTCTGAGTAGTTTTCTTTTCTTTCTTCTTACAATAGGAAGTAATGATGTGTAGAATTAGAATGTTTTGAAGATTTCTTTTATTCAAACAATTTGTGATGGTATTTTTATCGATTCTTCGTTTACTTTGCAAACTGGCTATTTGTGATGTTAAAACCCATTATGAAACATAATGACTCAAGAGGGCTATGATTTCACTAACTAGTGAATACCACACTAAAAAATATAGGAAGGAGATGCAAAATCAAGGAGGAGTGCAAATAGATAGGGAGATAACTTTTGATGGTCGTAGAATTGGTGTTTCTAGGGTGACAAGCTAGATTTTTTACCAATTTGGTCTAAAGTTGGAACTGAGTGTCCCTAGTTAGTCCTACAGAGAGGGCAAAGTGGTTAATCTCAAAGTGAGAGGCTAGAATCTACATAACATAACCACATAAGCAGGAAATAACGTTAGATTAGCCAATGTTCTTTATGCTCGGAAGTGGGTAAAGAATAGGTATGTATTTGTGACAATACCTCATTTTCATTTTCAGTCAATTGATTCCTACACTGATTTACAATCCCTTTGCAAGGGGAAAGACTTTTTATTATAATCATACTTCCTTACACATATTTAATTTAGAAACTTTACATTTAGTTTTAGTTTAAATTAGAAGTAGCCACTTTAGTTATAACCTTTTACAAACATTTTGATAATATTATCTGGCAAATTTATTTTACAGTTTAAGTAAAAATATTTCTAAGTTAGCATAGTAAATTCCTTATCTCTTGTGGGTTTTATACTGAGGATCTTAAAGAAAACTCTATATTACTTGAAATGATATTTATAGTTGCATAGTACCTCTAGTGTGTAAAACATTAATTAATTTAATCACATACTTATTTTGCAAACTAGCTGCTGAATATAAATTGGGCCGAATATAAATTGGGCCTGAATATAAATTGGGCCAACATTTTGGCCATCTTTTTGGACTTAAATAATTACGTAATTGCGGGTCAGGTCAGTGACCCAAAAGGGTGGGCGTGTTGTGGAGGCAGTGGCCCAATGGAGGGGTGTGGCATGAAGGCAATAACCTAAAAAGATAAGCATGTTATGGAGGTAGTGACCCAAAGGATTGATGTGTCATAGAGTCAATAACTCAAAAGAGTGGGTGTGTCGTGGATGCAGTGATAAGAAATATGGGTGTGTCGTGGGGACAGTGATCTGAAAGGGTGTGGATGCGTGAAGGTAGTGTCTTGAAGGAATAGATGTGGAGGCAGTGATCCAAAAGGGTGGGCATGTCGATGAGGCAGCAGATGGAAGGAATGGTTGTGTCATGCAGGTGGTGTTTCAAAATAGTGTGCATTTCAAGAAGGAGGTGAACCAAAGAGATTGGTGTGCCATGTAGGTAATGACTTAAAGGGTCAATGTGCCAAAAAGGAAGCAACCTGAGGAGATGGGTGTGCGATAAAGGTAGTGACCGAAAAGGGTAAGCGTTCCATGGAGGTTGTGACCCACAAAGATGGGCTTGTCATGGAGGTAGTGTCCTAAAGAGATGGGTGTGCCATGGAGGTAGTGACATGAAAGAGTCGGCTTGTTGAGGAGACAGCGTTTCAATGAGATAATTGTGTCATGGAGGCATTGACATGTAACATGGCATACCATGTAGGTAGCAACCTAAAGAGATGGGTATGCCATAGAGGTAGTGAATCAAAATAGTAGGTGTGCCATGAAGGCAACAATCCAAGGAAATGGGTGTAAAGTGGAGGTAATAACCTGAGAGGGGGGCATGTCGTAGAGGCAGTGACCTGAAGAGATTAGTGTGTCGTGGAGACACAATGTGCCAAAAAGGAAGCAACCTGAGGAGATGGGCGTGCGATAAAGGTAGTGACCGAAAAGGGTAAGCGTGCCATGGAGGTTGTGACCCACAAAGGTGGGCGTGTCATGGAGGTAGTGTCCCAAAGAGATGGGTGTGCCATGGAGGTAGTGACCTGAAAGAGTCGGCTTGTTGAGGAGACAGCGTTTCAATGAGATAATTGTGTCATGGAGGCATTGACATGTAACATGGCATACCATGTAGGTAGCAACCTAAAGAGATGGGTATGCCATAGAGGTAGTGAATCAAAATAGTAGGTGTGCCATGAAGGCAACGATCCAAGGAAATTGGTGTAAAGTGGAGGTAATGACCTGAGAGGGGGGCGTGTCGTAGAGGCACTGACCTGAGGAGATTAGTGTGTCGTGGAGACGTTGACCCAAAAGTGTGTGCATGTCGCAGAGGCAAC
>NW_018251696.1:0-964 GCF_001263595.1 Phalaenopsis equestris | reverse complement strand
AAATGTCAATTATGGTTGCAGGAGGAATTGTACTTCGTCATAAAATTTCTGAAAATGGCATGGAAGTAAATTCAAGTTATTGAAAAATTACCACCACCGACTACGGTCAGAGGTGTAAGAAGTTTTCTAAGACATGCTGGTTTCTACAGGCATTATATAAAGAATTTTTCAAAAATAACTAAGCCATTAAGCCATCTTTTAGAAAAAGATACAAAATTTGATTTTAATGAGGAATGCATAACAGCATTTGAATTAATGAAAGAAAAATTAATCACTACACATATAATAGTACCACCTGATTGGGAAAAACCATTTGAAATAATGTGCAATGCTAGTGATTATGCTATTAGATATGTTTTAGGACAAAGACACACAGAGTTTTTAAAGTAATATATTATCCTAGTAAAACTCTCATTGATGCTCAAATTAACTACACTACTACTGAAAGAGATTTATTAGCTATTATCTATGCCTTTGATAAATTTAGACTTTAATTAATTAGAACTAAATGTATAGTGCATACAAATTATTCTGCTATTAAATACTTAATGCAAAAGAAGGATGCTAAACCAAGGTTAATTAGATGGATAAATCTATTACAAGAGTTGAATTTTTTTGTAGTTGATAGAAAGGAATAACTGATCATTTATCTAGACTAGAAAAAGAAATATTAACTAATTTTGCAAATGAAATTTTGGAAAATTTTCCTGATGAACAATTATATCATATTAATGAAATATATACACCAATAGATACACCGTGGTATGCCGATATAGTAAATTATATTGTAAGTGATATTCTACCACCAGATATTAAGAATCAACAATTAAAGAAATTCATATATGATTCAAAATTCTAATTTTAGGATGACCCATATTTATATAAATAATGTAAAGATCTAATTTTTAGAAGGTGTGTGTCTCATGAAAAAACTCAACAAATAATTTAAAGATGTCATGATTCT
>NW_018251695.1:0-13937 GCF_001263595.1 Phalaenopsis equestris | reverse complement strand
GTGCTAGATATGGAGGAAGATAAAGTGATACCTATAATATTGGGGAGACCTTTCCTATCCACTGAAGAGCAATAATAGATATGCAGAAAGGAGAATTAATTATGCGCGTCAATGATCAAACAGTTATATTTAATACTTCCAAATTAATGAAGTAACCTGCAAAAGGTAAAGATGATGAATGTTATAGAGTGGATGTGATAAGATATTTAAGTGATTGTCATTTCAAAACAACTTATCAAGATAAATCTGAGATGAAAGAGTTCAAACACGAGCAAGAAGAGGAATTAGATCCACATGAAGATTTATATATGGAAGATTCAAGTTATATTCGAGAAAGTTTTGAAGTTTTGGACACAACAGAAAAAGATATATCTTTTTGTCCATCGATTGAAAAACCCCTTGAACTTGAGTTGAAGTTGCTTCCTGAACATTTGAAGTATGCATTTTTAGGTGATTTCTCTACATTACCTGTTATAATTTCCTTGAAATTAACTACTAAAGAAGAAGATAGTTTGATGGTGAAGAGTTACAAGCAAAGCCTTTGGATGGACAATTGCTAATATAAAAACAATCAGTCTTTCAATTTGTATGCGTAGAATTCATATGGAAGAGAAATGCAAACCCAGGGCTGATCCTCAAAGGAGACTAAATCTTATTATGAAAGAAGTTATTAAGAAAGAAATTTTAAAGTTGTTTTATGTTTGAATTATCCACCCTATTTTAGATAGTACATGTGTTAGTCGGATTCACTGCGTTCATAGGAAAAGAGTAGTGCTTGTGACTATGAATGAACATAATGAGTTAATACCAAAAAGACAAGTTAGGAACATAATGAGTTAATACCAACAAGACAAGTTAGAGGATGGAAAATATGCATTGAGTATAGAAAACTAAATCTCACCACAAGGAAAGATCATTTCCCACTACCGTTTCTAGATCAAATGTTGGATAAACTAATTGGGCATAAATGCTTTTGTTTTCTGGATTGATATACCAGTTATCATCAAATATAACTAGTTTCTGAGGATCAAGAGAAAATAAATTTTACCAGTCCTTACGGTACATTTTCTTTTAGAAGAATGCTCTTCTGTTTATGTAATGCATGTGCTACATTTCAAAGATGTATGATGACTATTTTTTGTGATTTAATTGAAAAAGGAATTGGGTTTTTATGGATGATTTTTCAGTGTTTGGAACTTCATTTGACTCATTTCTAGAACATCTATCAAAAGTTCTTAAGTGCTGTGAAGAAACAAATATAATCCTTAGTAGAAAAAATATCAATTTATGATAGCAGAAGGAATAGTTTTGGGCATCAAATTTTAGTAAATGGTATGGAAGTAGACCCTGTAAAAATTCAAGTGATCACTAATTTACCTTACCCAACAAGTGTAAAGGAGATTAGGAGTTTTTTAGGATATGCTGAATTCTACAGGCGATATATTAAAGAGTTTTCCAAAAATTAGATCATACCTTATTGGAACTAAACATATTTTACACACAAACCATTCTATTACTAAATATTTAATGAAAAAGAAGGATGCAAAATATAGATTGTTACGATGGATTCTTCTTTTACAAGAATTTGACTTTGAAATAGTAGATAGGAAGGGAGATGAGAATCAAATTGCTGATCATTTGTCCAGGCTTGAATTAGAAAAATCACTCTATTTTGAAAAAGAGATTAATGAACATTTTTTAGATGAAAAAATGTTCAATATTAATGAGTGGTGTGTTCCATGGTATGCAGGCATTATGAACTTCATTGTTAGTGATATTATACCCTATGGAATGACATACCAACAGAAGAGAAAATTTTTATCTGAAGCTAAGACTTATTTTTGGGATGACCCATTTTTATATAAATAAGAGAAGGATCTTATTATTCGAAGATGTGCGCCTTTAGAAGAAACTTATGAAATTATAAAAAAATGTCATAATTATGATTTTGGGGGATATTTTGGTGTTGATAAAACAGCATACAAAATTTTATAATCTGGATTTTATTGGCCTACAGTCTTTAGTGATGTTAAAGTTTAAATCAAAATGTGTGATCTATGTCAATGAGTAGGAAATATTTTTTGAAGGAATGAGATGCCCCTTAATTATGTGTTAGAAGTTAAGATATTTGATGTTTGGAGATTAGATTTCATGGGATCATTTATACCATCTTTTGGAAATTTATATATATTATTAGCAATAGATTATGTATCCAAATAGATAGAAGTTATTGCTTTACCTTGATGTGATGCTCAAAGTGTTACAAAGTTTTAAGAAAAAATATATTTTGTAGATTTGGGATGTCGAGAGTGATCATAACTAACGGGGGAAGTCATTTCATAATGCAATAATGGAGAAATTATTAAAGAAATATCATATTAACCATAAAATTACTATTGCTTATCATCCTCATTCAAGTGGTTTGACTGAATTATCCAATCGCGAAATTAAAAAAATATTGGAAAAATCTATAAATCCAACTAAAATGGATTGGTCAGTTAAAGATGACTATGCTTTGTGGGCTTATAGGATTGCATACAAAACTCCTATAGGAATGTCCCCATACAGGCTAATATTTGAGAAAGCGTGTCACTTATCATTTGAACTTGAGCATAAAGCTTATTGAGCAATTAAGAAATTTAATTATAATTTAAAAGATGTTGGTGAGAAGAGATTATTACAATTAAATGAGCTTGAAGAGATAAGGAATGAATCTTATGAAAGTGCTAAGATTTACAAAGAAAAGATGAAGATGTGGTATGATCGAAGGATTCTGAATAAGAATTTTCAGCCAGGGCAATAAGTTTTTCTTTATAATGCAAGTTTAAGATTATTTTCAAGCAAACTTAAGTCTAGGTGGATAGGCTCATTTGTTGTAATGAAAGTTTTTTCTTTATGGAGCTTTGGATATTAAGATCCTAAGACTGACAAAATATTCAAATGGTCACAGGCTGAAACCCTACTTTTTAGGTGGCCAACTTAAATTAAATGATTTTCTGATGTTGGGTCAACTAGAATAAGCACTGGTTACATCGGGCTGACAATGTAAAACCAAGCACTCTGTGGGAGGTACCCCATAGTTATCTCTGTATTTATTTTTATTGTTATGTTGTTGTGTGTGATTTAGAAAATTCTAGTAGTATTTTGATTATATATTAATTCAGTGATAATTTTAAGACCATAAAAGATGGCTTAGACATGTAGAATGAATTTTTGGACGTTAAGTTGACCTGTGCTAAACTGAGCACTGGCGCTTAAGAGAAAAGATCCGGCGCTTAAGCGCGACAATTAAAAAACATGTGCGGATTTCAGTTTCTAGAAGTTCTAACTGCAAATTGGTTGTCTTGAACGTGTAAGAGTAGTTTTAAGATGTTCCTAAGAGTTTTAGGAAGGATTTAGAGCCTATAAATAGAGGGGGTATGAGGATAAATTTCACCACACCTTTATTTTACCCTATATTCAAGTTAAAAAGTGAGAGTTGAGAAAAATGTTCTCTTGGGAAAATGATTTGAAGAAGGAGGAAGTAATGAGAAAGAATTTTATTAGTCAGAGTGTGCAAGAGATGTATAACAATTTTCTAGCCATTAGAATCAAAGGAATAGCGGAGAAGATCACTAAAATTGAGGCTAACGTGGCTTTAATTGAAGTAAAAGCGATGGAAGTTAACACACATCTGGATCATATAGGATGGAAAATAAAGATACATTTTAGTCATACCGGTTTTATAGAAGAAGTAGATAAGGCTATGTATCTGAAGAACAAGTGGATTGAAGAAGATTCAATCAGAGTTATTAATCATCGTTCGTTCTTTCAGCTATACATACCAAATGCTGAAGGAGAGACTAATGATAGGCCAGAATTGGTTCCATCGACTAGAGAATGGAATTAAATTTGTGATTAAGTTCTTTGTTTAATGTTTGAGTGCTTAATGTTCTTTGTTAATGTTAAGAGTGTTTTAAAGTGTTTATATGTGTTAAGTTTGTTTAGAGCCTGTGTTAGGATTTTCCTCATCCAAGACTATTTGGATTGAGAATTTATGGATTCAAAAATGTTTGTAATTATTTGTGAATGAATATAAGTATTTTATTTGTAAAAAGTTTTGTGTATTTAATGGTGAATCGAATTACCTTAAGTTGGTGAAATTTTGAGTTGGAAGAAAGTGAGAGGGAAGAAAATAGTATATAAAATGTTTTCGAGACCATAGAGGGTTAGTTGACTTAGGCTAGAGTGCATTTCACTTAAATGGAAAAAGCAAAAAATTGTGCACGAGCACCTAAGCACCAAATTTTGTGCTTAAGCACTGACAAGACCGATAGACAGGTGCCCAAGAGTCGAACCATTTGTGCTTAAGCGCTGGTTCACAAAAACTGGTTCGCGAATGATTTTAAGTGAATTTTGGGTCTGAAAATGTCCATTTTTTTCCCCAACTTCATCTTCTACCTTTGGTTTTTCACAATTTTTAGGCTAGGGCATCACCTATTTTGAAGATTTCTTGGTAGATTCAAGCCAAATTTGTTAGATTTGATCTTCTTGAGGTAAGAGCTTCACTTTTATGCAAAAATTTGTGATTTTCACCATATATTTTGAGCACATTCATAATCTACCTGAAAATCTCTATTCATGGTGAACAATTTGAGAAAAATTGATGGAAAATGCATAGATTTGTTAGTTAAATCTTTTAGAAGTTGAGTTTAGTGATTTGTAGATGATTGTGAAATTTATTTTAAATTTTATATATTTTTTTAGAAAATGGCACCAAGAATGAAAAGAAGCAAGGGAAAAGCTCCATTCGATTTGAGTAAATTTGTCAGTTCAAGAGCTAATGATCGGTATAACGATGCAATGCATTTGAGGAAATTAATTCCTGAGCAATGTTTCAAAAGTCCAGGGGGAGCCGTGGAGGAGTTAATTGTTAGTTGTCTGTGAGAGCGATTCTTTTATTTTTCTGTTGTTATCGTGATCTCTGTTGTATGAGAGTTCTATACTAATCTCTCAGAGGCTGATGAGGAAGGAGTCATAGCGAGGGGGAAGACAGTACCATTTTCTCCTGAGGTAATTAATCAGTTTTATCACGTGTCTCCTAGTACTTTGTGTTTTTATGCAAACTATAGTCCTTATGGGACGAGTTAGGCGAGATTATATCATTTTTAATTGAGGGGAGAGGATTATGGAAAATTACAAATGAAAGAAGGGTAAACGTTTCTACTTCAAAGTTGGATGTCACTGCAAAGGCATGGCGTTATTTTATTTCTGCTCGTCTGTTGCCTACAAATCATGTGAGTGGAGGGACTCGAGAGAGAGCAACTTTGAATTACTGTATTCAGCAATCCAAACCAATTGATATTGGAGGATTGATTTATGGAGTTATTATCAATTCTGCCATTACTGTTACTACCGTAGGTTTGGGATTTACATCTTTGATCTTTTTGTTATGTGAGCAGGCTGGTGTTAGATATGATAGCTTGGAGGAGATTTTACAGCCATTGAAGCCCATTACCAGTGTGAATGTGAAGACTTATTCACATCATTCTCTTTTTAGTTCGAAGGGTGGATTCTCTAATAGTTCTACTGCCCTTACTTCACGAGCCTCTACTTCACATGCTTCTACATCACGAGGTCAGACTTCATGATCTGAGTCTCGGACTAAGTTATTACAAAGGATTTTAGATAATGTCAATCACACCACAAATAATGTATTAAACTTTGAGCATTTTAGTTAGCATATGGATGGGTATATGATAAGAAGAAGTGATTATGAGGAGGAGTACAACACAGCTATGGAGCATCTCAATAGAGGTAACTGAGATGTAGTATTTCCTCAGTACCAAAGATATCCACCATATGAACCTACTGCTACTTAGCGTAGTGATGACAGTGACAAGGAAGATGATGCTTAGTTGGATATGTAGTTTTGTTTTCAGTTTTATGTTATTTTATGTTTATGTATTGTTATGAACTTTTGATGGTACAGATATTCTGTACTTTCTTGTTTGCAGTTGAAATTATTAGTTTTAGTTGTTATGTTTTGTTTAGTACACCTACTATGTTTGAGTGGTAGTAATTGTGTTTATAGTGTTATTCTTTGTATTTGTTAAACTTAATTCTTGAATCTTAGGAATGATTAGGATTTAGCTAACTTGTCACTTAAAGCTGCATGTTTAAAATTTTCAATTTACTGTCAATTATTTTTCCTTATGTTGCAGTTATGTATGTTTGTTAGTGTGTTTATTTGTTTTTTTTGTTATACTCCACTGTATAGAAGTCTAATGAATCTCTGTATTTTAAGTAAAGTAAAATTTGATCAATTAAATTTTTATTCCTATTTTTAATTTTTGATTCCTGTTTTTAATTTTTGTACTTACATATGTAAGATATAAAAATTCCTGCAAGCATGTTATAGTTAGTTTTCATTTCTGCTTATTTATATATGATGCTAAAATGTTTTATTTCTATTAAAAATTTAAGTTTGGGGGATGAAAAATTTAAAAGAAACTTATAAGTTTATTTTTTCTCAATTGTTTTTCAAATAAATTTGATTTTGATTTGAAAAATGATTATGTATATGACGTTATATTAGGTAAGTAAAATTTTGATTTTAGAAATGAGTAAGCGAATTTAGTTAAAATTCATAGTAATGAAGAAAAACTTAAACTTATTTTTTTTTTAGTGTGGAAAGTGCTAAGTATTGTGTAACTACCTTTAATAGGAGAAATTGAATTTTTGAAACATTTAGAAATTTAGACCTTTTATTTTCAAAACTTAAATTTCTTTTATCGAAATTAATTTTCAAAACTATTATTATGTTTTAAAGTGAAAGAAATATATCAACACTTTGCTTTAGGAAAGGAAGAGTGGAATTCAAAACCATTAAAGGTCTATCCAGATAAAGTGATCCTTGCCTGAAAATGAAAAAGAAAAAGAAAAAAAAAGAAAAAAGAAAGAAAAAGAAAAAAAAGAAAAATGGAAGAAAAAGAAAAGAAAAGGGAGGAGAATCTTGAGGTTTAGTGCCTAATAAAAAATTGGTTCCACATTTGATCTTTTTAAAGTATAAGACTTGAGAAACTCTTAAGCTTAAGTATATAATATAGTGAGTGAAATTATGCTTAATGAAAATTTTTAAGTGGAGATGATAAAATGCTTAAACTTTATATTTGGAAAATCTATAGTATTACTGAATTAGAAAGGAACTCATATTTTCATATTTCTTAACATTTAAAATTTCTAAACTTTAAGTTGGTCACATTTACTAATATTTTTTTGGGATTAGACTGCTATATTTCTACATCAAAATTTTATTAACTCTTAAAGAAACTCATATGCATTATCTGCTTATGTTGGTTTTTAAAGACTGAAAGGTCACTTGAGGACAAGTAACATCTTAAGTTTGGGGGATTTTGATACACCTAAAATATATAGTATTTTTATACACATTTTTATACCTATTTTTGAGATATTGCACTTTAATGAAAGATATTTTTGTGTTTTTCTTGCAGGTACAATCAAATGGATGGAAAATACTAAAAGGAGTGAAAAAGAGTCAAATTTGGAGCAAAAATGAATAAATGTGTAAAATGAACTAGGGCACCTAAGCACTCAGATCCGCGCCTATGCGTCAGTGGCTCCTTGCCTAAGTGTCAGGTTGCTTCACCTAAGTGCAAGGTACCCTGCGCTTAAGCACCAAAGTTAGTTATTTGAAAAAATATTAATTAAAATATTAATTGCATTGGAATTTTGAAGAGGTGTTTGAATCAACCATTGATAAAAATGTGGGAAATAGCCCATGGACACTAAAATTCATTCAATTGGCTTATAAAGTGACAATATATAAGATTCATTGAATGGAGACACTTTTTTCAAGAGACACCAACGCACCCCTTGGATTTTTATAAGAAAAGACTTAGATTTTCCAAGAGAGGAGGCCAGCAACCACCCACCAAAAGTTCACATATACGTCGTCGCTGACCATCACCGCCACCGCCGACTACCTTATTTTATTTTATTTTGTTTTTACTGTTAGTTTGTATTGTGAGAGAAGGAAGAGAATTCAAAGGAACTTCAAGACATTGGTGGAGATAATTTGAGATAAGTGTTTATCTTTGTGACTACACTTGGTTTTTAATTTAGATTTCTTGTTTGTGTGCATGATTTCTACTTTTAAACTTTTGCGAGGTTGTATTTTCTCCATGAGTTATGAGTAGTTTTCTTTATATTTTTTTTCTTAAAATGATAAGTGATTTAATGTTTAAAGGAAGTTGTGTGAAGTATTAAACTTCAATTTTGTAAGAAGTTGTGATGATTCAAGACCTTGCACTTCATTTACTTCTTCATTTGGTCAATTAATATGTTAATATCTGTTGTGATAACATGTAAGATCCGAGATGGTATTGTCTCAGTCAACAAATGGTTAGAATCACATATTGATTTCATGGGTGAGAATGTAATTCTTGGGGTTGAGTGTAAATAAATAGGAAAATTATTTTAATGAGTGTAGAATTAGTGGACTTTAGAGTGACAAGCTAAAGCCTCCAATTTGATTTATAGTTTTAGGTTTTGATACGAGATGTTAGCCCCTAGGTGGAGGGAGAAGAGCGAACTCTAGAGTGAGAGCTAATATATTTTCTACCTAGCTGGTCTTCAAGATTATTCAAACTATAGATTAGCCAATGTTCTTTATAGCATCTATAGTAAGGGCAAAGAGTATTATTGCTCCTATTTAGCACAACACATTTAGTATTCTTCCACAACTAAATTTTTATATTTATCACTGATTCATGATATGGAAAAAGATATTTTACTTATATTGCCTTCATCCTACAATTATTTTAGTTAAGTTAATTAGTTGTTTACTTTATTTTCAATTAAACAAAAGTTACAAAAAGAATCGAACTTTTATTCCTAATTTAGCATCTTAAGTTTGAGTAAGAATATAAATTACTAAGTATTTTATCATCTAAAACTTATCCTTCTCGTGGGTTCAATATTCGGGACTTAATCAGAAAATTTCTATATTACTTGATAATGATACATATATTTGTGTAGTATCTCATATTAATATATTATAACCTTATTTGCTTCACAGTGAAAAATTTACCTAGCCTTTGCTTTGGATCAAGTTTTTTGCAGCCGTTATAAATTAAGAACATCTATTAAGGAAATTAATCACATACATCGCATTTTACTTCTATAATTATAAAAATTCGGGATCAGCGACCGTTAGGCAGGTTTCAAGAAAAGGTGAGAGTTGGGAACTCCATTGTAGTAGCTTTAAAGAAAAAATTTTGAGGGTTAGTATCGGCCATCACTTTTTTATTTTAGTACAAAAACTAAAAATTAACAAAGGTCGTTCTGTGGACTGGGCACGTCCTTTTTTATTTTAATTTTCAAATTTAGTGTATATTTGTGATTATACCATTAAAGAGTTTTGATTAAAAAATTAATAAAGGGTGAAGAGACATAACAACTTGGCTTGATTCTCAAAATAGTAATCTAAACCTGGATGATGCGAGGGAAACAGTGAAGTTTAGGACCCAGTGCAAGACCAACTTCACAATGCACATCGCCGAAGTGGAACTAGTCCACCAACACTCCTATTGGGGTCCAGCCCCACATGTAAAGATAAAGTCTTAAAGGACTCCTAAACCTCTTTGTTTAAATGTGATTAAACAGAATATCCTGTAATCAAAAAGAGTTGACTGTACTTACCCAAGAAAGAAATAGGTGAAGTATGCCAACAGAAGAAGGGTAATCTGGTTCATGAGAGACATAAACACATTACCGATGTATGAAGACGAAACTTTCTGATCCTAATGGAGGGTAGAGATGATCTTCGGCAGAGTCGCCATAAATTGTCGGTCGTTAAAGATAATTCAAGAAATTTTTAGAAAAATAGTATTTTAATTTTGAAAAATATTGTTTTATTTTTTGAAATTATGAGACTGAACCGATCTCATATAAATAATAGTTTAAATAAACTAGCACAACAATACAAGTGACATATTTATCCCAAAGAAATAGACATATCACTTATCCGTGAGGTTTAAATAGAAAAACTACAGAGATTATGACATCTGCTTGATCGGCGAACCATTTTTTATATAATCTGACAAGTTCTCAGATCTAATTTGGAAGATTAGATACGGTTTATATTACCAAGGTTCTTAAAGCTCCCTATAGAGGCAAACCCCTATAGTTAATTTCATCTTAAATGACCGAGGTCACCTAAAAAAACTCTTGATTTATATAAAGAAATATTATCCTTAAGACTTTCAAAGGATAGTTTTTTTCAATGATCAGACAAAGAAGCGTCAAATGGGGAAGGCTCAAGTTTGGAAATTTTATTATGGAATCCAAAGGGAGAAAAGTTGGGGTTATCACAAATTTTGAGGAGAACCTTAATGACTTCCCAAGCTATCCTACGATTTGGCTTCAAAGAAATTATCAAGTGTTTCATCATGTAAATTATTATTATTTAGGACTTACATTTGTATGACACAATCATACAAATAACCTGGAAGATAGGAGAATTTATGTCGTAATGAACAACAACCTCAGAATCCTAAAATGAGCTAGGGCTTAATTTGCACAATATGATTGTTCGATTACAAGAACAAAAAATAAGGGGACTAGTTGAAGGTGTGTCTACCAAACCCCAGGTCATAACTTGGTGGGTCCTTAAAGGTTTTAATAGATCATTTTCTAAAATAACTCATAACTTGGTGGGTCCTTAAAGGTTTTAATAGATCATTTTCTAAAATAACGAATAATAAGTTCAATTTTCCTTCAAAGTATCCAAAAGGTCATAAAATTGTTCGGGGAACAATCCCTAACAGCTTTTAGAACTCTTTAAAACCTTTTGAGTTCATTTAAACTATTATATTGTTCAATTAATCATCTCAAACTTCAAATTTAGTTGCAATTAATTACTACAACCTATGCTCAGTGAACCTTGATATTTTAATTATCCCAAGGGTGGGGTAATCAGACAGTCACTTAATGTTTTATTTAAAAGTTATGTGAGTGAATACTCTGAAGGAAAAACTCAAAGTCATTAACCCCAGATTAAAGTCGGGCTTGTAGTGTTTTCAAAATGTTTATAATTGGTTTTATTATCTTCTCTAAAGCTCATTAAACAATCTAGGATTAAGCCTAGTTCACTACTAAGCCCTTAACAATTCTATGGATAAGTTTATAATAATCAAAATGTTAATTTAAGTGAGATATATTCTTATTAAAAGATCATGCTATCATCTAATCACCAATTAGGGGTTTCAAATGAGTGAATTATTATCTTCCTAACTTAAGGCCATACTTTAAGATCATCCAATTAAATTAACCTCCAAGTCGTGGCAATTAACAAAATTACAATTTTACCCTTATCATGAAAATGTGACAAATTGGTTTATACCTTCTAACACATTATATTTCAAACATCCAAAAGTGTACACTATGATCAAAATTACTCATTTACTCCTTTAATTAACCTAAAATTTAATTAAGGCATCAAAATTCAAAATTACCACTTTGCCCCTTGGGTTCTCCACTTCATAACTCATTAATTATAACTCAAGTGGCTTTGAAATTTTTATGATACCCCACTCATGAGTCAATCAAAATATTAGAGGAGAAATGTGATTTTTCCAATTTTTATTTAATTTAACTAATTATTTTAACTAAAAAATAGGATTTCAAATATTAATTTATTTAACTAATCAAAGTAAAATTTTTGTTCACGAGAAAATTGTTGGAGGTTCACCTAGGTTAGAAGACCACTTGGACATAATTTCATAATTTTTTAAAATTATACTTTAATTATTATAATTATTTACTGATTTTAGTGATTATTTAAATACAAAATATTTTTTAATTTCAAAAATTACTTTTTATATTTTTCTTAAATCTCTCTAAGTCCAAAGAGCTTAGAAAAACAAACTCCTCATTTTTTACAAATTTTATTTTATGTATTATAATTATTCTAATGGAAAAATTAAGAAGAATACATTTTGGCATTTAAAAATATATAACTAGATTAGAAAAATTAGAAAAAAGTATTTTAAAGGGTCTCAAGTGATCACAGAAAAATTAGGAATAATTTTGGGCATTTTATTATTTTTAAAAGTCTTAATAATTTTTTTTAAATTATTTTTAATTCAAAATATAGCCCAAAAATGAACTATTTATTTTAAAAATAATTTTTATTTTTTCTAAGTGCCTCTAATCACAAGGAACTCGGAAAACCACCTTTTTATTATTTTCCTCATTATATTTAACTTATTATAATTATTTTTATGCAAAAATATCATTTTTTTTAGAAAATATACTTTAGTGTTCAAACTAAATCAAATGAATTTCAAATTTTTATATTGAGTTAGAATGATTATTATTTAAAGTGTGGAATTATTTTTGTTATTTTTTTAATATTATTTTATTCATTTTAATTTTAGTGATTTTTTTAGGATTTAATTAACTATAGTAATTTACATAAACATTCAGTCTTAATTTATATTTTTCGAAGACTCCTCTAACCACAGGGAACCTACCAAAACATGTCCCATATATTTTTTTTAATTTATATAATTATTTTAAACAAAATAGACAACTAGGCTTGAAAATTAGGGTTTCAAAGCTAGAGATGCTCTATAAGTTTAGAAAAAATCAGAGAACATCACTATTAACATGAGGAAGTAATCCATAAAGTTTCAAGTTATGGTTAAGTTTAGAAAAAATCAGAGAACATCCCTATTAACATGAGGAAGTAATCCATAAAATTTCAAGTTATGGTGATTATTATTTATTTAATTAAAATTAAAATAGTCCAGAGGGTATTTAATTAATTAAGAATTAGACTCGTCAAATATTTTTTTTATTTTTATTCCACATTATTCTCCTCTGTTTACATAGTAAGAGAGTTTTTTTTTTAGCATTTTTCTCTTTAAAATTATGGATTTTCTAAGTTTCAGCATTTATTTAAATAAATTAAATATTATTTATCTACTTAACACAGTCAGCTGCCGCATCAACATAAGATGCTCCGAAGCCTTAAGCGTCTCCGTGCTACTGGATGTCGCCATCTGACTCAAATGTCACGCAAGCTGCACTTTATGTTCCCTTCGCTTGTCCAACGCGATTTGGACGGTCCAAACGATCACGCGCGAGTTAGGGAACCGTCCACATTAAAATCTTAAGATCTCTTTTGCTACTTAATGAAATCACGTGGGGTTTGTTCCTATACCTTCATCTGGTTTAGACGAACCTATCTATATGGTCACATCACATGAAATTAAACTTTTCCTCACATAAGCCCAAACCGAGCTCGATTTGGGGAAAAATGGGCTATACCTTTGTCTGAGAGGGGAGGCCTCAATCAAATGTTTGGAGAAGCTTCAGTGGAGTCTAGAGAACCTCATTGAAGTGTCACTTTCCTCAGGAGAATGCTCTGAGTAGAAGTTCCTCCAACAGGTGGGGAGGTCTTAGTCTATAGCTAGGTTAGAGTGGCTGGGGGATGAGGATTTCAATTGGGATCATCTTAGTTTGGTTTAGGGAAGCTTTTGATACAATCAATATGGAGTTTTGTGGAGCTTTGAGGAATGGGCGGAAAATGCCCTGATTTTGAGCTCTAATATTGAGCTCAAACAATGGAGAAGATTGTTAGGAAATGGTTGGAATGGGCTTACATAGAATTCAAATTTAAGATAGCATCATTCCCTTTTAGATATATATATTTATTGTTTTGTGCTAAATAGGAAAATTTCTATTCTTTACCCTTCTCTGAGTGCATAAATAACATTAAGTAATCTAAAGCTTGGTCCATAATTCGGTGGTTAGGCTAAGAGGATACTGGCTGTCACTCCAAAGCTCCCACTACTCGCTCCCCTGAGGGCTAAAAATCTTGCATGAGTTTCAAAGCAACTGAACCAAATTGGGGATTTTAATATATCACC
>NW_018251694.1:0-216 GCF_001263595.1 Phalaenopsis equestris | reverse complement strand
TTAGTTATATTAATATAAATATTATAATATTTTAGTAATTCAAATATGCAAATAAATCTTAATATTTTTTAACAATTCAAACATCTCGAACAAATCAAATAACTCGAATAATTCGAACAATTCAAACATTTCAAATAATTCAAACTTATTTTGAATAAATCAAACTGAACATGAACAACAGCTTTAACGAACAATTTCGAACACGAGCTTATTTCA
>NW_018251693.1:16177-20779 GCF_001263595.1 Phalaenopsis equestris | reverse complement strand
TAAGAAGATTGAACTTGGACAAGAAGTTCTATTATATAATATAAGATTGAGATTATTTCCAGAAAAACTGAAATCTAGATGGTTAGGACTATTTAAAGTGATTAAAGTCTATCATTATGGAACTTTTGCTATTAAGGATCTTAAAATTGAAAAGATATTTAAAGTTAATGGGCATCGATTGAAACATTATTATGAAGGACACATGCCACAATTTAAAGAAGTTTTAATGTTAAGTCAACCTAACTAAACCAATGGTATATCGGGCTGACAACATTAAACTAAGCATTTTGTGGGAGGCAACCCATATATAAATCTATATATATTTATATATTACTATTTTGTTAATAAGAGTGCTTATGTATTAGGAAATAATAATATTTTTTTAAGTCCTACACAATTTTATATATCATAAATTAAGACAAACATTGGTATTGGAGGAAAATTTAGCATTAAATTGAACAAAAAAAATTTCAAACGTGAATTTAGCCTCTAGCGCCGACGGTGCCCCACTAAAGGACCATGGTGCCTACAACGCCATCAGGAGTGATGACGGCGCCCCAAGTATTTTTCACGTGCTAAACTATTATGGCGGGCTTTGGCAGGATTTTGCTCCATAATAACCATCAAGAGGTGTTTTTAAAGTCCTAAAAACTGACTTGGACGTCCAAAAACTTCCTAATTTTGAATTCAATGGCTTTTAATTACAGAAATACTTTAAGATATGTAGTTTTCAATAAAAGAAAGTTTATCAGTTTTGACGTGTAGAGATTATACAACAAAGCCATCATGAAGAAGAGACTTATCAAGGAAAGAGACTTTGTCAATCATGGAGTTAGTAATCCAAGTTCACAGATCGAGAAAATCATTATACAGAGGCATTGCTCTGTGCTACACTACCGCTGTAGTTGTAGTACCCATAGTAAAAGAGTTTTATGTCAACCTACATGGAAGTACCTAAGGAGCTTTCTTCATTTGAGGCAATGCTGTACCATTTACTCTGGCTCAGATTAATGATTTGTATATGATAGAAAACATTCCAATATGTTATTATACAAATTTTATTCCAATAGAAGATATGATGCAAGAAGTATATAATTTTCTGACGGATGAACATGATAATTGGGAAATCAGAGATGAGGGATATGTTAGTTTCATTGTGTCGCTGCTTAACCCAATTTCAAAACAATGACATTTCTTCATATCTGTAAAACTACTACATACCATGAAGATTAGTAGAGTTACAAAAGAATGTTTCATTCTAAACTATTGCATTCAAATGGAAAAACCCATTGATGTAGGGTCAATTATTTTCAAATCTGTTATGGGTATTATCATGAATGGGCCAATATATGGACTTGGGCATCCTTCTACAATTTTCCTACTTTGCAGTCAATCTCAAGTTCCATATGAAAGTTGGGAAAAAGCTTTACTACATTAGGAGCCCATGATTCCTATTGATGGAAATTATATAAGGAATGGAAATGAAACATTAGATTGTATTTTGGATCATTCATCACATGTATCAACACCAATGATGCCACCAGCAGTTGGGAGTTCAATATATTTGGAGAAGAGAATGAAGAGAGTATTACAAATGCAATAGGAAATCTTAACTATCTTTTTTATCACCTTAATTGGAGAATGAAGGAGAACTTTGATCATACAGAAATAGTTGAAGCAGGATTGGTACAGATGTTCAAGAAAAATGGATGGATCGATGAAAATTTGACTGATCAGTTCCCGTACTGACCCTTCTACAATTTATATGCTCATTACCAGTCTATGGGAGATATTAGAGGAGGAGAAAGCACTGAAGAAGAGGCTGATTAATTGAAGGAGTTAGACTCTCTACTATTTTATAAAACTTATGCTTTAAAGTAATTGTGTGGATTTGATTTACTTTACTTTATTTTATAACTTTGATTATGTGTATAGTTTTGTGTCAATGTTCTAGTGTTGTGGCTTGATTTTGACGCTAAATTATAATTTAGTTTGCTTTGAAGATGTGGAAATGTTATTTGAAAAATGTATATGTAAAAAGTATATTTTTATTTATAAATGTTAGTTTGGTGTTGTTTGTGAAAATGTTTGTTTGCCAATTATTTTAGATAAAAATTTTTGTTCAAAAAGACTAAATAAAGTTTGGAGTAAATTGAGAGAAAAGTGAAAATTGAAAAAATAAAATAAGTGAATTTTTGGTGATTGGCGCCGACAACGCCTTCGGCCCAAACCAACCCTAACACCTTTAAAATTTGTAATTTGCACAGTGAAACACCATTTACCCATTGAGTCACCTTCAACCTCCAATTTTTGCACCTTGGGCTTGCTATTGCTCGAATTTGAGGTGAATTTAAGGCAAACAAAGTTTAGATTTCATCTTTTCTGGGTAAGAGCTACACTTGGAACTCAAAATTTTTTATTTTCACCAAGAATTTATCTTACATTGCTGATATCCAAAATTTTGAGATTTTTTTGGAAGATTTTGAGAAAAACCTTTGGTGAAGAACTCCTACTTAATAGATTTAAGTTTAAAACGTTTCACATTGTGATTTTTCAGAATTTTTGGGAATTTTTTTGGATTTTATCAATTTTTTTGTAGATTTACCATGGCACCTAGAATGAGCAAAGGAAAGAGAAAAGTAGATTTTGATGATCAAAATTTTTTCAATTACAAGGCAAACATTTGTTTAAATAGTCTACGTACAACTAAAAAGTGACTCCGGATCGAGGATTTTAAAATCTGGGAGGAGAAGTCGAGAGATTAATCAATGCTTGGTAGTGGGAGAATTTCTACTACTTTACTGCTGAGGCGATTATTGGTGTAGTGATGGAGTTTTACGCTAATTTCAAGGAGACTTCTGAATAATTTGTGTTTGTTCATGGGAAAATAGCAGAGTTTACTCAAATAAAGATTAATGAATTTTATCAGTTGGAAGATGTGTATAGCTGCCAGTACAAATAATTTTCTACTACAAATGAGGCCTTGGATGAGGTTATTTCTTTTCTTACTGATGGAAGAGGAACTTGGAAGGTGAAGAATGGATTTAAGATAAACTTTCTTCTTTCTATGTTAAATTTAGTATATGTAGTATCCAAGGCCTGACACTATTTTATTTCTTGAAGAATGATACTAACAAATCATTATAGTGAGGTTGCAAGGGATAGAGCCATCTTGAACTTCTGTATCCGACAGATGAAAAGAATATATGTGGGCTATATAATTTATAGGAACACTTGATCTATTGTCGTTGGAGAGACTGCTGGATAATCAATTTTTGAGATAACAGGCAGGAATTGATTATAGACCAGAGGAGGAGAGGATTGAACCTCTAAAACCTATTGGGCCTACTAATATAAAGACTCATGAATCTCATGTTGGATGGAGATATGGAAGTAGGATGAGGGATATTCCTTCTACTTCAAGTACTACTACTAATACTACTATCCTGGAACTTCTGGAGCAGATGATGATCCAATAGGGAAATATCTTGAGAATGGATAGTAGAATGGAAAATATGGAGGCCAGAAATTCTCACAATGATGATTTGATAAGATAGAAGTTTGAATAAGATGTTTTTTATGATGATGTGATGGTCAGATACATGAGGGGTGATCACTCAGTTCAGTTTCCTACTCACCCTGTTTTTACTCCATATTAGCAGTAGAATTTAGATGTGGAAGAAGAAGAAGAAGAAGAAGACGATGATTGGTGATGGTTTAGTTAGATTTTTGTTTAGTTTACGTTTAATTGTACTTTATTTTTTAGACTGTTTGGTTGTAGACTATGGTGCTTTATTTTGTTGTATGCTATGTTATGAACTGTGGATTTGTGAGATTGTTTTTAATACTGTTATTAAATTTTAGTACTTTGTTGGATTTATTTGTATTTAACTCTTTCTCAGCAAAATTTTGTATATGTATTATGTTCTATTTAATGTTTTAAGTCTTGTAGCTTTTCATATTAGCACCTGCAATATTTCAGAGTTAAGTTTCAAATCAAAACCTTTAACAGGTATGTCTTTTCTTTATGTATTAAATGTTTTCTTTAACCCTTAATATTTCAAATATTCATTTAAAATATTTTAAAAATTAAAGTTTGGGGGGAAGAGAAAATTTTTTTTTAAGTGGCTTAATTTTATTTGTCCCAATTAGTTATATTTTCAAAATATTTAATAAATTTTTAACATGACCTTTGGTATTAGAGAGTAACTTTAGATAATTATATCTATGTTTATAAATACATAGTAAACTTAAGTAACAGTTTTAAATAATAAAGGTTAATTTCAGAGATTAAGATTATTTGGTATGATAGAATAAGATTATGTTTTTCTATTTTTAGTAAAGAAATTTGTATTTTTGAAGTATTAAAAATCTTAGAGATTCATGTTAGAAAAAAAAGATTAGAACTTTATGAAAAATCTTTAAAGCTAAAATAAATTTATAAAAGTGAAGAATTGAAATGATCCTAAAAAGAAAAAAAAAGAAAAGAAAAGAAAATCATGAGGAGAAGCGAGAAGCTCGAGGAGATGCCAAATTAAAAATTGGCTTCACTTGAATCAACTTAAAGAAGAAGGCTTGGCTACATTTTCTAAACTTATATTT
>NW_018251693.1:15331-15783 GCF_001263595.1 Phalaenopsis equestris | reverse complement strand
CCCCCTTATCCCCTCCATAAATTCTTCTAGAAAGTCCCTTTTCTCATTTGCAGTGAATTCCACAAGATATGCATGAGGGATTTTGATACACAAAAAACATATGCATTTTTAAACTCATATTTTATACTCATTTTTTGTGATATTGCACTTTAAAGGATGGGTTTTTTTATGTTTTATTGCAGATTGTTAATTTTTAGGACTTAGAGTAAAAAATAAGCAAAAATGAAAAAAAATAGAGTAAAAATGAAGTTTTTGAAGATTTTTGCGGGGGCGGGCGGCGCCAGACTGGGTGTCGATGGCGCCATTTGATAGAGATGAAGGAATTAAATAGATGGCCTATGGTGCCATTTGATAGAGATGAAGGAATTAAATAGATGGCCTATGGCGCTGACGGAGCCATGATGGGTGACAATGGCGCCAGTGTCGGGACACAGACGGTTTTTTGAAAGTAC
>NW_018251693.1:11885-14315 GCF_001263595.1 Phalaenopsis equestris | reverse complement strand
GTTATACATCTCTTGTGCACTTTGACTAATGAATTTCTTCCTCATGGTCTCTTCTTCTTCAAATCCATCTCCCATGAAGACATCTTATCCAGATCTCTCTCTCTCTCTTGTAGACTTTAGGGCTAAAAATGATCTGGGGTGAAATTCCCTCACAAAATCCTTCTATTTATAGGCCTAAATCCCTTTAGTAACTCCTATACACGTCCTAAAACTGCCTTGGCACATCTTAGTCAACCAATTGGTTCTAGAATCTGAATTTTGCACATGGTTTTTAACTCCTGCACTTAAGTGTCGAATATTTACGCTTAAGCGTCAGTGTTCAATTTTACACCAGTCAACTTAACATCCAAATTCTCATTTTAGCATATCTAGATCACTAAATAAAGTCTAAAAATCATTACTAATGCATAATAGTCTCAAAAATACTACCCCAAATTTTCTTAATCACACACAAATAACATTCAAAGAAAAACACACTACTAACTAGGGGTTACCTCCCACAAAGCGCTTGGTTTAATGTTGTCAGCTCGACGTAACCAGTTCTTGTTGCTGGTTGACCTAACATCATTCAAACATTAAATTTACCTTGATCCCCTACTAAATAAGGTTTCAGTCTATGACCATTCACTTTAAATACTTTCTCAGTTTTAGGATCTTTAATATCCACAGCTCCATAAGGATAAACATTTATCACAACAAATGGGCCCATCCACCTGGACATAAGTTTGCCTGAAAATAATCTTAACCTTGCATTATATAGCAATACTTGTTGCCCTGGCTGAAAATTTGTAATAAAAATCCTTCGATCATGCCACACCTTCATCTTTTCTTTATAAATCTTAGCACTCTCGAAAAATTCATTCCTTATCCTTTCAAGCTCATTTAATTGCAATATTCTTTTCTCACTAGCATCTTTTATATTATAATTGAACTCTTTAATCGCCCAATATGCTTTATGCTCAAGTTCAACTAGTAAGTGACAAGCTTTCCAAAATATTAGCCTATATGGAGACATTCCTATAGGAGTTCGGTATGCAGTTCTATAAGCCCACAAAGCATAGTCATGTTTGATTGGCTTTTTGTTAGATTCACATATTTTTCAAAATTATTTTAATTTCTCGATTGGATAATTCATCCAAACCACTTATCTGAGGATGACAAGTAGTAGCAATTCTATGGTTTATATATGATATTTCCTTAACAATTTCTCCATTATTGCATTTCTGAATTGACTTCCCCCATCAGTTATGATCACTCTCGACATCCAAAATATACAAAATATGTTTGTTTTCAAAAAATTTGCAACACTTTAAGCACCAAATCAAGGTAAAGTAACAACTTCTATCCATTTGGATACATAATCTACTGCTAACAGTATATATAAATTTCTAAAAGATGGTATAAATGGTCCCATGAAATCTAATCCCCAAACATCAAATATTTCAATTTCTAGCATATAAGTGAGAGGCAACTCATTTCTTATTTCTTCTAGAAATATTGTCTACTCGTTGACATCTATCACAAGTTTTGATATAAGCATTAACATCTTTAAAGATGGTAGACCAATAGAATCCAGATTGTAGAATTTTGTATGCTTTTTTATCAACACCAAAATGTCCCCCAAAATCAGAATTATGACATTTTTGGATAATTTCATAAGTTTCTTCTAAAGGTACACATTTTCGAATAATCAGAACCTTTCCTTGTTTATGTAAAAATGGGTGATCCCAAAAATAAGCTTTAGCTTTAGAAATAAATTTCCTCTTCTGTTGGTATGTCATTCTATAGAGTATAATATCACTAACAAGAAAGTTCACTATGATAAATACCACAGAACACACCACTCATTAATATTGAATAATTTTCAATGTTAACAAGAAAGTTCACTATGATAACATACCACAGAACACACCACTCATTAATATTGAATAATTTTTCATGTGGAAAATGTCCATTAATTTCTTTTTCAAATAGAGTGATTTTTCTAACTCAATTCTGGACAAATGATCAGCAATTTGATTTTTTCAGTTCCATTCTGATCTACTATTTCAAAGTCAAATTCTTGCAAAAGAGGAATCCATCTTATAAGTCTAGGGTCCCAATTAAATATGATCTAAATTTATCAAAGGTATATACTATTGCTAATAACTCTTTTTCAGTTGTTGTATAATTAATTTGGGTTTCATTAAGAGTTTTAATAGCATAGTAAATTACTTTAACAATTTTATTATATCTTTGTCCTAAAACAACTCAATAGTTTAATCACTAGCATCAGACATCAGTTTAAAAGGTTTTTCCCAATCTGGTGAAATTATAATTGGTGCAGTGACTAATTTTTCTTTTAGTAACTCAAAAGCTTTTAGGCACTCTTCATCAAAATTGAAAATTACATCTTTTTCCAGTAAATGGCATAAAGGCTTAGCAATTTTT
>NW_018251693.1:10296-11668 GCF_001263595.1 Phalaenopsis equestris | reverse complement strand
GCTTAAGAACTTTAGATAAATGTTCTAAACATGAGTCGAATGAAGTTCCAAACACTGAAAAATCATCCATAAATACTTCAATCCCTTTTTCAATTAAATCACAAAAAATTGTCATCATACATCTTTGAAATGTAGTAGGGACATTACATAAACCAAAGGGTATTCTTCTAAAAGCAAATGTACTATATGAACTGGTAAAAGTTTTTTTTTCTCTTAATCCTTAGGACATATTTGTATTTGGTGATAACTAGTATATCCATCTAGAAAATAAAATTATTTATGCCCAACTAGTCTATCCAGCATTTGATCTAGAAAGGGAAATGGAAAATGATTTTTCCTTATGGCAAGATTTAATTTTCTATAATCAATGCATATTCACCACCCTGTGACTTATCTAATAGGTATTAATTCATTATATTCATTTACAATCACAATTACTCCTCCTTTCTTAGGAATGTAATGAATTGGACTAACCCATGCACTATCTGAAATAGGGTAGATAATTCCAGCATCTAACCACTTTAAAATTTCTTTCTTTACTACTTTCATAATAGGATTCAATCTCCTTTGAGGATCAGCCTTGGATTTGCAGTTCTATTCCATATGAATTCTATGCATACAAAATGAAGGATTGATTCCTTTAATATCAACAATTATTCATCCAAAGGCTTTCTTAATTTTTTTTTAAAATTTTCATCAATCTTTCTTCTTCTTCCATCATTAACTTTGAGGAAATTATAACTCGTAAAGTAGTTGAATCACCTAAAAAGGCATATTTTAAATGATCCTGAAGTAATTTCACCTCAAGTTCTGGAGGTTTTTTTATTGATGGACGAAATGATTTATCTTTTTCTTTTATGTCCAAAATTTCAAAACTTTCTCGAACATAGTTTGAATAATCCTTAAAAAGATCTTTACATCAATCTAATTCATCTTCTTGCTCGTGTTCCAAATTTTTTACTTCAGATTTTTCTTTATAATTAGTATTGAAATGGCATTCACTCAGATGTCTTATAACATCAATTCTATAGCATTCATCATCTTTACCTTTTGCAGGATATTTCATTGATCTTGAGAAGTTAAAAGTAACAGTTTGATCATTTACACACATTGTTAATTTCCCTTTCTGCACATCTATCATTGCTCTTTTGGTTGCTAGGAAAGGTATCCCCAAAATGATAGGTAGCTCTTTATCTTCCTCCATATCCAGCACAATGAAATAAACAATAAAGATAAATTGATCCACTTTCACTAGGACATCTTTTATAACTTCTATAGGGTAAGTTATCAAATGATCTCCTAACTGCAGAGTTATAGTAGTAGGGGTTATTTCTCCTAATCCCATTCTTTTAAATATTGATAATGGCATAAG
>NW_018251693.1:3340-7960 GCF_001263595.1 Phalaenopsis equestris | reverse complement strand
TTATTTATATATATATATATTGGGATACTACACAAGTATATGTTTCGTTATCAAATAATACAGAACTTTTTGATTAAGACCTGAATATCGAACCCACAGGGAAATTAGCAATATGCATTATTGAACAACAAACTTTCTATTTAGATAGAAAATTACTTAAAAATATAGATATTTTCACAGTAAGTAAAATTCAAATCTTTTTGGCACTTTTGACGATAACTTGAGTTTATGTAAAGAAAAACAGTGAATATGAAAATATTTTTCTCCTCATCATGAATCAGTAATAAGTATAGGAATTCTGTTGTGGAAGTATGCAAATTATTTTGTGATAAATAAGAGCAATAATATTCCTTACACTTACTAGAGATGCTATAAAGAACATTGACTAATTTAAATTTTAAATAGTTCTAAAGACCAGCTATGCAGGAAAGATACTAGCTCTCACTCTAGAGTTCCCTCGATTCCCTCTACCTGGGGGCTAGCATATCATAGCAGAACCTAAAATAATAAACCAAGTTGGGGGCTTTAACTTGTCACTTTAAAGTTCTCTAACTCCACACCCTTTAAAGATTATTTCTTTACTTATTTGCACTAAATCATATGAATTACATTCTCATTCATACAACCTGATGTGATTCTTTCCAATTGTTGACTGAGACAATACCAGCCCGGTTCTTACATGTTCTCACAAAAAATTTTAACATCTTGATAGGCCAAATCAAGAAGCTAGGCCAGATCAAGAAGTAAATGAAGTACATAGAATTAAATCATCACAACTTCTTCCAACATTAAAGATCAATACTCTCCACAACTTCCATACATCAGTTTAATTATTTATCATTTTAAGGAGAAAGATAAAAAAACTACTCAGAATCCATGGAGAAAATAAAACCACACTTTAGTTTAAAAGTATAAATCATTGTCAAACCAACAATAAAGTAGAAATCATTGTCAAACCAACAAGAAGTCTTGATTAAAACCAAAAGTAGTTTAAAAATAAAAGATAAAAACTTATCTCAAATCCTCCACCAAACTCTTGAAGTTCCTTTGAATCTCTTCTCTTTTACAACACTTTTAACTCTCAAAATAAAATGAAAAATAAAAAGGATAAAGTAAATTTATGGTGCCTGAAAATCTCTCCAAGCGTTTCTCCCACTTTTCAACACTTTTCAGGACTTCAAGCACACTTTAAAAAGTCTCAACTTCCTTCTTTTATAAATATCCAAGAGGTGCCTTGGTAACTCTTCAAAATGTGTCTAAATTTGATGAATTCTCCAAAGTATGCCTCCTTTTACAAGTCTTCTAACCATATTTTTATTTCTAGTGGTCATAACCACCCTCTTTAGTCTATAGATGCCTCAAATGTCCCTTCAAAATTCAGCAAAATGAAGTAAATTGTCACATAATTGCCTCTAGCACTTGAGCACAAGGCCTCTAGCGCTTAGACGCGGTCTTCTCTGTTTCACCGACGCTTAAGTGTCAGATCTGACGCTTAGGAGCCAAAACACTTTTGCACCATTTTCTAATTTTTGCTCCAAATTTGATCCTTTTCAGTCCTTTTAGCATTTTTCACCTTTTTTACTTGTACCTAAAAGAAAAACACACAAATACCTTCCATTAAAGCGCAATATCTCAAAAAAAGGTATAAAATTGTGTCTAAAAATACTATATAATTTAGCTGTATCACCTCCCTTCAGAAATAATTCAAATTTTCCTCATAAATTCTTTACAAAAGTCAACTCTTTTGAACTCAAAAAGATATGTCTATTGATCCAAGAGACATATCCCTTCATAAAAAAACATTCCAAAGTGTCTAGATATATTGAATCACTCCATGGGGCATTTAGAACAAGTGGTCCCTTCAAAATTCAAGCAAAACTGGTCATGAACCCCCTAAATTCATAAAAAGTCATCTCTGGCACCTCAGGCACTGGTTCTGGTGCTTCAGGTGCCAAGTTGCATAAGACCGCGCTGTTCTAGGTTTTGGGGCTTCAGGCACCAAATCTAGCACTTTAGGCGCCAACTCTCTGTAAAATGGCACTTCAGGCGCTTTTGGCGCTTCAGGTGCCAGCTCTCTATAAAGTGGCACTTCAGGCGCCAGTTATGGCGCTTTAAGCGCCAGAATAACAAAATTTACTGTTTTAGCTCCAAATTTTATCCATTTTGCTACTTTTTCTTGAAATGCCTAAAATTGATATACATGCAATAAAAACATGAAAATACCCTTCTTTAAATTGTAATATCACCAAAAATAAATAATAAATGTATTCTTGAAACAACACATTATTTTAGTGTATCAGTTCACTTGAGTGATCCCCCATTGCCGACTTCCACCACCAAAATTATTATTATTCCAGTTAAAGTTGGGGCAATTTTTCCAACCTGGGTTATAAAGTTTGAATATGGGTTATTGCATTTATTAGTAACTGCATGTAAAGTTTCTAATGATTGAGAATCATTAAATTGTCCTAATAAATTTTCCTCACTCACTTGAGGAGTTTGAGAAAAATTCATTGCAAAATTTTCAAACTTCCTAGATATCACAACAACTTAAGATGCCAAGATGCATATAACATCATTATCGTGAATACTAGCTACTCTCTTAGGATTTACCCTATTTGAGGGTCATTGAAAATTATTGTAGCCATTTCTTCAATTAAGGCATACGCTTCATCAAATGGTTTTGACATTAAAGATCCTCCAACAACAACATCAATTATAGATCTAAGGGATCCTATTAACCCATTATAAAATGTTTGAATAACTAATCATTCAGGTAAAGCATGATGTGGAAACTTTCTAAGGAGTTCCTTAAATCATTCCCAAGCTTCATAAATTTACTCCCCTTCATACTGAGAAAAATATGTAATATCATTTCTAAGCTTAGCAGTTTTTGTAGGAGGAAAGTATTTAGCCAGGAATTTTTGTGTCAAATCCTCCCAAGTTCTAATAGATCTAGGTACTAATGAATTTAACCATATGTTAGCATTATTTTTTAAGGGTATCACATATTAAATTTTTTTTATGCTTTTTATATCTTGTTTAAGTCATTAAAGCGTCATTAAAACTTAGAGAATTAATTGAAAGTGCATAAACAAAGACATAAAAAACTAACTATGAATTTAACTAACTATGGGTTGCTTCACATACAGTGCTTGGTTTAATTTCGTCAACCCAACATAATAACTTTTCATTTTGGTTGATCCTACATCACAGTAACATATATAAAGAGAATCAGGATCATTAACTTATGTGTATTAACTTTAAATATTTTTTTTCTGGTTTTTGGATCTTTAATATCCACAACTCTATAAGGGTAGACTTTTTTAATAGTAAATGACCCTAACCACGTGGGCTTAAGTTTTTCGGGAAATAATTTCAATTTTGTGTTATACAACAAAACTTCTTGTTCAGGGTTTAAATTCTTTTCCAATTATCTTCTGATCATGACAATTTTTCATTTTCTTTCTAAGCTTAGCAGTTTTTGTAGGAGGAAAGTATTTAGCCAGGAATTTTTGTGTCAAATCCTCCCAAGTTCTAATAGATCTAGGTACTAATGAATTTAACCATATGTTAGCATTATTTTTTAAGGGTATCACATATTAAATTTTTTTTATGCTTTTTATAACATGTTTAAGTCATTAAAGCTTAGAGAATTAATTGAAAGTGCATAAACAAAGACATAAAGTTACTCAAATTTGAATCAAATACTAAACTAACTATAGGTTGCTTCACATACAGTGCTTGGTTTAATTTCATCAACCCAACATAATAACTTTTCATTTTGGTTGATCCAATATTAAAATCTCTTTAATCATTGGACCGTGCCCTTTAAAATAAGGATTTAATCTTTGACCATTTACTTTAAATGTTGTCTTAGTTTTCAGATATTTGATTTATACTGCTCCATATGAGTAAACTTTAGAATTGTAAATGGTCCCATCCATTTAGATTTCACTTTTCCTAAAAATAATATCAATCGAGAATAATATAATAAAACTTCTTGCCCAGGTTTAAATTCTTTTCCAATTATCTTCTGATCATGACAATTTTTCATTTTCTTTTTATAACTCATGACATTTTCATAAGATTCATTTCTTATTTCATCAAGCTCATTTAGTTGTAATAATCTCTTCTCACCAGCATCTTTTAAATTAAAATTTAAATTATTTAATAGCCCAATAAGCTTTATGCTCCACTCCACTAGTAAGCAACAGGTCTTCCCAAAGATTAGCCTATATGGGGACATTCCTATAGGTGTTTTAGAAGCTGTCCTATAATCCCATAATACAGTATCTAACTTAGTAGACCAATCCATTTTATCAGGATTAATAGTCTTTTCCAAAATTCTTTCAATTTCTTGATTAGATAATTCAGTAAGACTACTTGTTTGGGGATGATAAGCTGTGCAGATCCTATGTTGGATACTAAAATTTTCCATTAACTTTTCAATTATTTTATTTTAAAATGGGATCACCCATTAGTAATAATTACACTCAGCATTCCAAACCTACAAAAAATATTTTTTTAAGGAATTTTTAAACACTTCGAGCATCACATCGCGGTAAAGCAACCGCCACAATCCATTTTGCAACGTAGTCTACTGCGCTCAATATGTAT
>NW_018251693.1:0-3251 GCF_001263595.1 Phalaenopsis equestris | reverse complement strand
GATCTCAATGTGTAATTTAGAGGCAGTTCATTTCTTTTTGAAATATTCTCTACTCGCTGACATCGATCACAAGTTCTTACATGCATATTAATATCTCTAAATAGAGTAGGCCAATAGAATCCTGATTATAAAATTTTGTGAGCAGTTCTATCAATTCCAAAATGTCCTCTGAATCAGAGTCAAGATATTTTTGAATAATTTGTAGGGTTTCATCATAAGGTACACATCTTTGAATAATATGATCTTTACATTGTATTTCAGAAGTAAGACTTTGCATCGTGAATTAATTTTCTTTGTTGTTGTGGTGTTAAATCATTGGTCAAGATCATTAATGATATAGTTAACAATGTTAGAATACCAAGGTGTTTAATTTTCATTAACAACAAATAATTCTTAATCAAGAAGTTCTTCATTAATTTCTCTTTCAAAGTTAATTAATCGTTCATGTTCCAATCTTGATAAATGATAAGCTATTTGATTATGAGTTTCTTTCCTATCAACTACTACAAAATCAAATTCTTGCATCACAAGGATCCTTCTAATTAATCTTGGTTTCACATCTTTCTTTTGATTAAGTATTTTATAGCAAATGATCAGTATGCATAATACATTTAAATTCAATAAGATATGATCTGAATTTATCAAAAACATAAACAGTTGATAATAACTCTCTTTCAATAGTGATATAATTAATTTTAGCATCATTTAGAGTTTTACTAGCATAACATATAACTTTAAAAATTTTATCATAATTCTGCCCTAAAACAGCTCCAATTACATAATCACTAGCATCACACAATAATTCAAATGGTTTCTCCCAATCAAGTAGAACAATTATAAGTGTTGTGATTAGTTTTTATTTTAGCATTTCAAAAGCATTTAAGCAATCTTGATTAAAATAAAATTTTAAATCTTTTTCTAAAAGTTGGCATAGAGGCTTAATAATTTTTGAAAAATCTTTATTATAACATCTATAGAACCCAACATGGCCTAAAAACTTCTAACCCCTCTCACAGTAGTTGGTGGAGGTAATTTAGTAATGAATTAAATTTTTGTTGGATCTACTTTCATACAATTTTTAGATATTTTGTGCCAAAGTACTATTCCTCATGCAACCATAAATTGACATTTTTCTCAATTGAGTACTAAATTTGTTTCTTTACATCGTTTCGGAACTTTTGCTAAATGATTTAGACATACTTCAAATGTTGTTCCAAACACAGAAAAGTCATCAATAAAAATTTATATTCCTTTTTCAATGAAATCACAAAAAATTGATATCATGCATCTTTGAAATGTTGCAAGTGCATTACATAAACTAAAGGACATTCGTCTAAAAGCAAAAGTGTTGCAAGTGCATTACATAAACTAAAGGACATTCGTCTAAAAGCAAAAGTGTTATAAAGACTAGTAAATATTGCCTTCTCTTGATCCTTGGGAGCAATAGGGATTTGGTGATATCCATTAAATCCATCCAGAAAATAGAAATATTTATGCTCAACTAGTCTATTAAACATTTGATCCAAAAAACGTAGAGGAAAATGATATTTCCTAGTTGTTGAATTTAATTTTTGACATTCAATACAAATTCTCCAAGCAGTTTTTAATTTTTGACATTCAATACAAATTCTCCAAGCAATTACTTATCTTGTTGATATTGTTTGATATTGGTTCATTCTTCTCATCTATAATAACATTCACTCCTTTCTTAGGAATATAATGGATTGGACTAACTCAAACACTGTCTGAAATAGGATAAATAACTCTCGCATCTATCCATTTTAAATTTTCTTTTTTTACTGCTTTTTTCATAATTGGGTATAATCTTCTCTGAGTATCAGCTCTCAGTTTATGAGGTTCTTCTAATAAAGTTCTATGCATACAAATTGAAGGGCTGACTCCTTTAATATCATCTATTGTCTATCCAAAAGCTCTCTTATAACTTTTTAATGTTTCCAATAATTTTTGCTCTTGCAATTCAGTTAATGTTAAGGATACTATAACAGGTAATGTAGACCAATCTCCTAAAAATGCATACTTTAAATGAGGAGGTAGCATCTTTATTGCAAGTTCAGGTGCTTTTCCTATGGAAGGACTGAAATTTTTACTACTTTATGTAGTATCTAATATTTCAAACTTTTCTTGAATATAATCTGAATCCTCATTACTTACTTTAATAAATTCATCTTCCATTTTGTCCTCAACTTTATGCTCCAAATATTCTTCTTTAACTCTTGTTCCAAAATTTTCAATGAAATATTCAATACTTAAATCATCATTAATCTACATTTTGAAGCATTAATCATCTTTTCCATTTGTTGGATATTTCATAGATTTTACTATATTGAATGTAACTTCCTGATCATTGACTCTCATGGTTAATTCACCTTTTTTCACATCTATTAATGCTTTTCCTGTAGCAAGAAATGGTCTTCCTAAAATAATTGGAATTTCTTTATCTTCCTACTTATCCAATACAATAAAATATATAGGGAAGATAAATTTGTCCACATTATCATAAACATCTTCTATACCTTCTTTAGGATAAGTAATTGAACGATCGGCTAACTGAGAGTTACAGTTGTAGGGGAAATTTCACCTAATTTAAGTTTTCTAAAAATGGATAAGGGCATCAAATTAATACTAGTTCCCAAATCACATAAAGCTTTTCCAAATAATCTTTCTCCTACAGCACGAGGAAAAGTAAAGCTACCAGGATCTTTAAGTTTTTCAAAAAGCTTTTTATGAATTATTGCACTACACTTTTGGCTTAGTGAAACCATCTCATTAGCAATAAACTTCATTTTCTTATTAAGTATATCCTTTATAAACTTCACATAACTCATAACTCTACATGTGTTCCAAGGCTTCAACAAAAGGAATATTAATGGTTAATTTTTTAAAGCTTCCAAGAATTTTAAAAAAATTTTATCCGAATTTTGTTTTTATAATCTTTGAGAAAATGGAGATGGAAGTTTTTCTACAGTAATTTTCATTGGTTCAACTTGATAGTCTGGTTAATGTTGAATATCTTTTTTAGATTTTTCAGTTTCCACTCTTGCTTTCTCAACTTCAATTTCCTTTTGAATTTTTGTTTCCAATTCTTTTCCACTTCTCAATTGAATAGCCTTAATTTGTTCTTTATTCTAGTCTTTTAGGTTAATCTCAACATTACTGGGCGAAGTTCCCGAAGGTCTACTACTCAGCGTAGTAGCTATATGCACTAACTGATTTTCCATGTTTCTAATTGC
>NW_018251692.1:25266-30389 GCF_001263595.1 Phalaenopsis equestris | reverse complement strand
CTCCCTATCTCTCTCTTACTCTCCTTTTTATCTATCACTCTCTCTCGCTTTATCTTTCTCCTCTCACGTACACTAATTCTCGCTCTCTCTTCTTGCTCTTCCAAGCTCTCTATCACTCTCCCTCCTCCTCTCTCTTACTCTCTCTCCACTCTCTCCCTCTTTCTCTTCCTCTCCGACCTTCCCTGCCTCATGGTCTCTCTCTTATTATAAAACTTTCTCTCTATTTCTCTCTCTCTCTCGTGCTATATAACTCTCACTCTCCCTCTCAATCTGATTCTCTAATCTCTCTCCCACACTGCTTCTTTCTCTCATCTCTGTCGTCTCTCACCAACACTCTCCCTTCCTCCCTCCCTTCATGTTTTTTCTCTCTCACTCTATATATCTTATTTATTTAACTTCAAGTCTTTCTTTCTCTCTATCTCTCCCTAGCTTTATCTTCCTCATGCTTTCTTTTATATCTGTCTCTTCCATCCTACCTCTCTCTCTTCCTATTCTATTCTTATCACTGTCTCTCGCTCTTTTATTTCTTAACTGTCCCTACCTATCTTCACCTCGCCTCAATAACTTTTTATCTCTTTCCCCCTCTCTTCCCATTCTTTTCTTATCTCACTGTTCTATTTTTCTTGCTCTCTTTTCTTCCCTGTTCCAATCTCTATGACTCTTTCTATCTCTATTATCTTTCTCCCCCCGCAATGCCCCTATCTTGCACTCTCGCTCCCACTCTCTCACTCAATCCGCACTCACTCTCCCACTCTCCCTCTTTCTTTTGTTCTCTCTACCACTTTTCATCCCTCGCTCTCTCCCTCCCTACCTCCCAATCCATACCTCTACATTGATCTCACTCTATCCCCTATTATCTTTTCTCCCCCCACAATGCCCCTATCTTGCAATCTCGCTCCCTCACTCTCACTCAATCCGCACTCACTCTCCCACTCTCCCTCTTTCTTTTGTTCTCTCTACCTCTTTTCATCCCTCGCTCTCTCCCTCCCTACCTCCCAATCCATACCTCTACATTGATCTCACTCTATCCCCCATTTTTCAATATCTATCTCTCATCCCATTTCTCTCGCTTTTATCTGTCCCATCCACTCTCTCTTATACTAACTCCCTCCCACTTTCTCTCTCTATCTCACTATCTTCAGACCCTCACTCATCTTTAACTTCATTATCTCTTTCCTATGTTTCATGCTACCACTCCTTTTCTCTCTCTCTCTCTCATTCTCTCTCTTAAGGGATGAGAGAGAAAGAGAGAGAATGTGAGAAATAAAGAAAGATTGCAGGGAGGTTGAAAGAGAAAGGAAAGTGGAAGGGAGCATGAGAGAGAGTAGAGAGAAAGAGAGATCAAGAGAGACAGGCAGAGGAGATTTAGAGAGTGAGAAGAGAGAGAGTGTGTAAGAACAAGAGTGATATTATAGAGAGGGCAGGAGAGAGCGAGGGAGAGATAGAGATGAAGAGTAAGTGAGGTGGAGAGGGAAGAGAGGAGATTGAGATTGTGAGTGAAAGCAAAAGAAAGCGGGAGAGAGCAAGGGTGAGATGGAGCAAGCAAGAAAGGAGGGAGGAGTGAGATATTAGGGATAAGGAGGAGGAAGGCAAGAGGAGAGATACAAAAAATAGAGAGAGAGAAGGAGCGACATAGAGAGCATCAGATAGAGGAAAAGAAAGAGAGATTGTGTGTGTTTGAAAGAGGGAGAGCTCAAAATAGAGCGAGGGAAAGGATGGATTAAATGAGAGAATATATAAAGAGAGAGTGAGAGAGAGGTGATGAGAGAGAGGGGAGAGAGAGTGAGAGAAAGAGAAGGAGAGTTAAATAGGACAAGATGGAAGGAGAGATATGGAAGGAGTGAAGGAGAGATGGAAGGCATGATTGAGGGAATGGGAGAGAGAAGGAGAGAGAGAACATAAGAAAAGAGAAAGGGAGAAATGGGGAGGCTAAGAGATGTTGAGAGAGAAGAAGAGAGAGACATAGATGAGAGATAGATGAAGGGATCGAGAGCAAGAAAGGGTAAGAGAGATAGAGTTTGATGGTAGTGCTAGAGAAATGAGTGAAGATAGCGACAAACGAGAGTGAGCGATAATGGGAGAGAGAGAGAAGAAAAGTTAAAGATAATGACAAAAGGGAAACAGAAAGTGAGGGGTGAAAGAGAGATAGAAGGAGAAAGAGATTGAGTGGGAGAGAGAAAAAGAGGAAGAGAGAAAGGAAGGGAGAAGAAGAGGGAGAGATAATAAAGTGGGTAGAAGGGCTAGAGAGAGGAAGAGAGAGGGGATGGGAGATAGAGAAGGTGGAAGAGAAAGTGGGTGGGAGGGGAGAGGGATAGGGAGTGGGGGAAGAGAGAGTGAGTTGGAGAGGGAAAGTGTTAGAGAGGGTGAAGGAGAGTGAGAGAGATAGAAAGGCAAGAGAGAGAGGAGAGCGAGAAAGAGGTATTAAGGGAGGGAAGGAGGGATAACACACAGAGAGGAGAGAGAGAGTAGCTAGATGGAGTGAAGGGGAGATTCAGAAGGCTAGAGAGGTAAAGAGAGTGAAGAGAGATTATTTGAGAAAGAGAGAAAGAGTAAGAGAGAGAGAAAAGAAAGGAGGGAGGAGAGAAGTAGGGAAGAAGGGGAAGGTGGGCAAGAGTAAGATAGAGAGAGTGGGAAAGAGAGAGAGAGAAAGAGAGAGAAAAGAGGAAGCATTATAATAGAGAGAGAGCAAGAGAGAGATGAAGGAAGGAAGGGAGAGGCATAGAACATGAGAGAGAATATGACAAAGAGAATAGTAGAGAGGGAGAGAGTCGGGGTGAGAGAGATAGACTAAGAGAGAAAGAGAGGCAAGAAAGATTAGACAAGAGGGAGGGAGAGAAAAGGAGAGAGAGGGGTAAGAAAGTTCAAGAGAAAGTAAGACATAAGAGAAAAAGAAAAGAAAAATGTTAGAGACAAGTGATGTAGAAAATGAAAGAGAGAGTGAGTGAGAGAAGGAAAGAGAGAACAAAAATGAGAAGATAAAACAAGTGTAAGAGATGAGGGAGGGTGGGAGAGGAAGAGAGTGATAAAGAGATAAAGAAAGAAGAGAGAACTAGTGAGGGAGGAAGAGAGAGACGAAAGGCATGTGAGAGATAGGGTGAGATAGTGAAGGAGGGAGAGGGGGAGAGAGGAAGATAGAAAGAAAGGGAGGACAGAGGAAGAATGAATCAAGATAGTGGGAGGGAGGGGGAGAGAGAGGGACAAAAAGAGTGAGAGGCAGATAGAAGAGTGAGATAACCTCCCTTTCTCTCTTTAACCCTCTTGGTACTTTCTCACTCTTTCTTCTGCTCTCTCTCACTTCCCTTCTTCCCTCTCCCTCTCTCTCTCACTCAATGTCTTCATCTCTCACTCACTCACTCACTCTTGCTCTTTCTTCCCTTAGTCTCTCCTCTCTCTGTATTTCTCTCATTCTCTCTTTTATTGTTTCTCCCTCTCTGTCTTATCTTTCTCGCCCCCTCTATCTCTCTCTATTTATCATTCTCTTACTCTCTTTTCTATCACTCTTACATCCCTCTCTTTCTTTGCTTATTCTTTCTCTTGCTTTATCGCTCACTCTCTTTTTCTCACCTTTCACTCTATTATTGTATTGCTCTCTTCTCTCCCTCTTTTTATCTCTCTCACTATTTCTCACTTTCTCTTACAGTTCTTTCTCTCATTTTTCCCTCCCTCTCTCTCTCTCTCATCTTTATCTTTATCTCTCTTTCTTATCTCTCTTTCTTACACACACTCTCTCACTCTCTTCCCTCACTCTCTGTCTTTTGTATTTATCACTTGTTCTATCTTTCTCGCCCTTCTCTAACTCAAGTTAGAGAATATTGAGAGAGTGTGTGGGATGGAGAGGGGTTGAGATAAAGAGTAATGAGAGAGAGGGTGTGATGTAGAGAGATAGAGAATGGAGAGAGAGAAAGACTGAGTAAATGGAGAGTTAGGTAAAGATTTATTGACAAAGAGAAAGAGTGAGTGAATAAAGATTGGTCGTGGAGTGAGCTAGCGAGAGTGACTAATTGAAAGATAGAGCATGAGAGTGAAGTAGAAAGAGAAAATAGAGATAAAGAGGGAGAGGGAGTGAAAAACAGAGAGGGAGAGTGAATGAGGGAGGGAGAGTAAGAAAGGAAGAGCAGAAAAGACGGAGAAGGGGAGAAAGAGTGTTTGTGCAATGTGAGTGATAAAGGAGATAGAGAGGGAAGTGAGAGCGATGGAGAGAGAGGGACCGAGGGCGATGGAGAGTGAGGGAGAGAGTGAGTGAGTAGGGTGCGAGAGAGAGAACAATATGGGGAGGGTGAGAGTACAAAAGAGATCAAGAGATAGAGGAAGATATAGTGAGAGTGAGGAGGCAAAAGGAGATGAATCTAGAGAGATTGAGAAATGAGAGTTAGAGAGAGACGAAAAAAGATGGTAGGAGATAAGTATATATAGCGGGAGAGAGTGAGAAGGAAAGAGAGGGAGAAAGTGTGAGAATGAGCGAGCGCAGAAAGAGAGAGTGAAAGATTGAGAAAAAAAAGCAAGGGAAGGAGAGATTAAGAGAGGTGGATAGAATTAATGATATGGAGAGAGTGAGGAGAGAGAGATAGGGATAGAAAAGAGCATCAGGGAGATAGAGAGGGTGAGAGGTAAGATAGGGAGGAGAGAGAGAATGAGAATGACTTGAATAGAGTGAGACATAATTAGATTGATGTACATTGAGAGAGAGGGTGAGAGGAAAAGGAGAGCGTGGGAGAAAAGATAAAAGGAAGTAGAATCTATGAGAAGATTGAGAGAGAAAAATGTGGAGAGGCAACGAAAGGGAGAGAGTGAGAGAGAGCAAGAGAAAGAGGGAGTATTCAGGAGCGAGAGTGAGAAAGATGAGAAAGATAGGAGAAAGATAGGGAGAGTGGGATAGAGCTAGAGATGGAAATGAGAGAAAATGAAGATTGAGCTAGAAAAGGAGGAAGAAATAGTGAGAGAGATGACACAGAGAAAGAGGGAGAGAGATAGAGAGTGTGAGAAAGAAATAGTGAGAGTGAAGAGAGAGGGAGTGAGAGGGAGGTAGAGCTAGTAGGAGAGTGAGAAAGTAAGAGAGAAAGAGAGATGAAGTGAAGGAGGGAAGGAAGGAGAGGAATGGTGAGAGAGGTAGAAAGAGAAGGGAG
>NW_018251692.1:20965-25239 GCF_001263595.1 Phalaenopsis equestris | reverse complement strand
GAGAGTGAGTAATATATAGGGGGAGAGGGGGAGAGTGGGGAGAGTGAGAAGGGAGGGAGATCAAGAGTGGGTGTGGAAAAGAAAGACAAAAAAATAAAGGGAGAGAGAAAGAGAGCAAGGAAAGATGGAGGAACGAACGAGGGACAGAGAGCAAGAGGAGCAAGAGATAACGATAGGGAAGAGAGGGTGAGAGAATGGTATAGTGACTAAGAAAGGGAGAGATAGGAAGACCGAGAGAGACAGTGATAATAAGAAAGATATGAGCAAAATAAAGAGATTGACAGAGAGAAATAATATAGTGAGAGAGGAGAGAGTAAGAGGGAGTGAGAGAGGGAGGAAAAGGAAGAGCGAGGGGAGAAAATGATAACGGGAGAGATAGTAAGAGAATTAGAGAAGGATATAGAGAGAAACAGAGATGAAGAGAGGGAGTGAGGAAGAGAGCGAGCATTAGTGAGGAAGGGAGTGATCGGGTGAGTGAGAGAGAGGGCATGAAAGGGGATGAGAGAGAGAATAGAGATAGAGTAGAGAGAGAATAGAGATGGAGAAAATTAGTGAGATTGGAACAGAGAGAAATAAATAGCAACAGAAATAGGGCAAAAATAGGATTTGGAGAATAGGATTGGGAGGAAAAGAGATATTGAGAGAGAAAGAGAGAGAGAGAAAAAAGTAGGAAAGTTATAGAAATAGTGGAGAAGAAGGTGAGAACCGCGAAAGAGAGTGAGGGAGAAGGAGAGAGAGAGATTGATAGTGGAAGCTATTGCGTGAAGTAGAGGGCGGAATTTAGAGACAGTGGGAGGGAAGGGGAGAGAGAAATATGGACAATATGAAGGGAAGTAAAAGAAAAATTTAGGGTGAGGACAAGAGACAGAGAGGACCACAAAGTAGAGATCTTAAGAGAGAGAGGAAGGGAGGGAACAAATGAGGGAGTGAGAGAATAGGGAGTAGAAGGAGAGAGAGTCAGAAGTGAGTGAGAGAGAGTTAGAGGGAGATAGAATGTAAGGATGAGCAAGAGAAGAATAGAAAAAAGGGCTCGGTAAAAATTTGTATGAGAGAGACTGCACGCGGAAAGGATAACGCTTGCAACAAAGAGATGTAAATAGAGAAAGAGAGAGATTGAGAGAGAGGGTAAGAGACTGCACGCGGAAAGGATAGTGAGAGAGAGAGATGAAGATAATGAGAGAGAGCGAGAGAGGAAAGAAGAGATGTAAGAAAAGAGAAAGGGAGATGTAGGGAGATAAGGAAAGGGATAGAGCAAGAAAGAGAGAGAGATAGTGAGAGGGAGAAGAAAGAGATATTTGAGAAAGAAAAAGAGAGCTAAACTAAATAAGAAAGAAAGTTTGAGAGAATGAGGGATATAGGGGAGGGAGAGTTACAGTGAATAAGAGAGGGAGAGGGAGAGATAGTTAAAGTGAGGAAGAGATGGGCAGATACAGAAGAATGGGTGAAGATAGGAAGCAAGAAAAGAGAGAGTTAAAGAAAGGTTTGGATGGGAAGAAAGAGAAGAATGATTAAAGATAATTCTTGAGAGGTTTTGGAGGTGTGTAGGGATAGACAGGTAGAGAAGAGGGAGTGGGTGGGAGTGGGGAGAAAGAGATAGAGCAAGAAGTGAAATTGATATAGAGCAAGTGACAAAGAATGAGAGAAAAGAGAAAGAGAGATAATAAAAGAGAGGGAGGAGAGAGGGTGAGAGAGCAAGATATGGAGAGAGGGAGCGATAAAGTGAGAGGGAGAGTAATAGAGCCAGATAGAGGGAGAAAGATAAAGAGAGAGAGAGAATTAGAATGAGCTAGAGAAAGAGAGGAAGAGAGAGCATGAGAGATATATAAAAAGAGATAGGGAGAATAAGAAAGAGGGAGGAAGGAATGGAGAGAGATAGAGAGTGTAAGAGATAGAGTGGTAAAAGAGTAGGTGAGAGTCTTAAAAAGAGAGAGTGGAAGAGTTAGTGAGAGAAAATGAGAAGAGCAAATGAGAGAGAGTGAGATTGTGATGGAAGACATGACTGAGATAGAGAGAAAGAGATAGCTAGATGCAGATGAGATAGAGAGAGGATTAAGAGTGAGAGAAATATGGAGGGAGCGAAAGAGAGAGAGGGAAGATAAACATAAAATGATAGAGAGCGGTAGGCAGAGTGAGAGAAATATGGAGGGAGTGAAAGAGAGAGGGAAGAAAAACATAAAATGATAAAAAGAGGTAGGCAGAGAAGGAGGGAGAGTAAGAGAGAAGGGCAAGGGGAAAGAGAGAGAGAGGAAAAAGACAAGAATGAGACTTAGAGAGTTGGAGAGAGAGAGGGAGGGCGAGAAAAAGGGACAGAGATATAAATAAAGGAAAGAAGCGGAGAGAAGGAGAGCGATGTAGAGGTAGGGAACTGAAGAGGATGAGAGAGAGGCAGAGAGTGTAAAATTGAGAGGGAGAGGAGGTTATGGAGAGTGAGAGTGAGAGATAGAGAAACAGAGTGAGACTTTTTAAGTGAGAAAAAGGAGAGAAGAAGAGAGACGAAGAGACAGTGTAAGCATAAAAATGAGGGAGAAGAGTAAGCAAGAGAAGGGAGAGGGAGAGAGAGGAAGGGAGGGATAGAGAGAGATAAAGAGAGAAGGAGGGAGTGCAAAATATAAAAGGGAGAGAAGATGGTGAGCCAACTAAAGCAGAGTGAGAGAAAGTGAAAGATCAAGACAGAGGAGAGATTGAATTGTTGTAGATTGAATGAGAGTGATAGAGAGAGAGTGATAAAGGGATAAGAGAGAGAAGGAAATAAAGGAGAGAGGGATGGATGGGAGAAAAAGTTAGAGAATGGGAGAGGGAGGGTGAGATAGATAGAGAAAGTGACAGAGGGAGAGAGGAGAGAAAGAGAAAGAAAGAGATAGAGTGAATGAGGCTTGCAGAGATGGTGAAAGAAAAAAAGGGAAGGTTGGAGGGAGGATTAGAGAGAGTAGAGAGAAGAGAGAGATCAAGAGAGAGAGGGGGAGGAGATTTAGAGAGTGAGAAGAGAGATAGAGATGAAGAGAAAGTTAGGAGGAGAGGGAAGAGAGGGAATAAGAATGTGAGTGAGAGCAAAAGAAAGAGGGAGAGAATGAGCGGGAGAGAGAGAGCAAGCAAGAAAGGAGGGAGGAGAGAGATATAAGGGACAAAGGGGATGAAGGCAAGAGGACAAATACAAAAAGAGAGAGAGGGAGGGACAAAGAGAGAATGAGATAGAGGGAAAGAAGGAGAGAGAGATCGTGTGCAAGAAAGAGGGAGAGCACAAAAAAGAGTGGGAGAAAGGATGGATCGAGTTAGAGAATATAAAAAGAGAGAGCTAGAGAGATGAAAGGAGAGAAGGGTGATGAGAGAGAGCGAGAAAGAGAAGGAGAGCTAAAAAGGACGGATGGAAGGAGAGAGATGGAGGGAGTGAAGGAGAGATGGAGGGCCTGAGTGAGGGAAAGGAGAAAGACGGAGAGAAAGATAGAGGGAGATAATTGGCAAGAGAGAGGGAGAGCAAGAGAAGATAGAGAAAGGGAGAAATGGGGAGAGCAGAGAGATGCTAAGATAGAAGAAGAGCTAGAGACATATGGTTGAGAGAGATACAAAGGAATAGAGAGTAAGAGATTGATCTGAGAGCCAGAGAAATGAGAGAAGATAGAGACAAATGAGAGTGTGTGATAGTGGGAGAGAGAAAAGAAAAATTAAAGATATAGTGGCAAAGGAGAGACAAAAAGAGGGGTGAAAGAGGAATAGAATTAATATATAGATGAGAGAGAGAGAGAGAAAGAGTGGAGAAAGAAGCAGTAAGAGAGCATGAGATTGAAGAGAGAGCTACATAAGTAAGAGAAGGTAGAGGGATAAATAAAAGAGTGGAGAGACAACTAAATAGAGAGATAAAGTGGGAAAAGGAGGAAGACAGAGAATGATAGGGGATAAAGAGGGATAGAGGTATAGAAAGTGAGGGAAGAGAGGGATAAAGATAGAGAGGAAGAGAGGAAGCTAGGGATGGAGAGAAGAAGAGAGAGAGAGAGAATGGAGTAGGAGAGGCTAAGAGAGAGGGTAAGAGTGTGGGAGGCAGGGTGAGAGAGAATAAAAAGAAAAGAGTGAGAGGTATTGAGAGAGGGAGGGAAGGATAGACACAGAAAGTAGAGAGACAAGAATGAGAGGGAGGGAAGGGGATATTGAGAGAAACTATGAGGAGGGAGGGAGGCGAGTGATAGGGAAGAAGGGGAAGGAGTACGAGAGAGAGGTCAAAAGATAGAGAGAATTAGGGAGAGTATAAGAGAGATAGAGAAATAGAGAGACAGAGAGCGAGA